>NC_136637.1:28346638-28348935 GCF_949748355.1 Melanostigma gelatinosum
GGGGGATTTCCATGCAAAAATCTAAACTAAAAAGTGAAACTGCAGAGGACCTAGTGTGGGTCAAGCTCTTAAAATGCAGGGTCCTACACTTCCCATAATGCAACTCTGTAGCATCTTTTGTCAGACCCTCCTTACAGTCTTCATGTTGTAAATGTGAGATAGACTCACAAGTCGGTCTCTGAACATAATCTGCCTGTCGCAGCAGAATCACATGCAGGACTGTTGTTGCTGCAGCTGCTGTGCTGACAGACGGACACGGACGGTTCACTCACTCACTCAATGTTCAAAGTGAAACCAAATGATCTTTCCATCGCGCCAGTAATCAGCTCGAGAATGCGATTCGTGGTCACAGGTTTTATTCCCCTCTTCTTCCCCTCTTGTCCCAAAGCAACGTCCGAGACGACGTTGATCAATAACTCAGTGATATCTCTACGGCGGCCCCGTAAGCCCCCACGCATGTGCATAAACGCTTGTGATTAGCCTCTCCGAATCCATGAAGTGTGAGGGACGTGAGATTTGTTAGTGGCTCTAGCATTAACTTTATTTAGAAATATGTATATATACATAGAAATCCCCAGAGATTGTCTTGTATCATGAGACTAAAGGCCTTTACACATAAGGAGCTTTACAACATGGAATACTCGCAGCGAATATTTCATCAAAACTATTCATCCCGGCTATGAATAAGCAACGGTTTCAGCTCTTTTTCAACAGAAGGTTTGAATAGATTCACACGCGCAGAGGACCAACTAGCAGGATGCTCTTGACCCAGAGCAGCGTCTGTCTCAGGTCAATTGTTGAATAATGCTGAAGTGCATTAAACTCTGGTTGTATAGAAGTCTATGAGAAAATGACTCTACTTCTCTCTTGATTTATTCCCTCAGTAAACATTGTAAACATGAGTTTATGTCTCAATCTCTAGTTTCAAGTCTTCTTCAATACAGCATGATGTTCATTTAGTACATTATGGTCCATTTAGAGTCACACAGACCATAAAGCAGGGGATGCTTTAGGGCGGGGCTACACGGTGATTGACAGGTCTCTACCAGAGACGTATACAGCGTTTCTACATCACTCGCCAGAT
This sequence comes from Melanostigma gelatinosum, assembly GCF_949748355.1. Taxonomy (NCBI): domain Eukaryota; kingdom Metazoa; phylum Chordata; class Actinopteri; order Perciformes; family Zoarcidae; genus Melanostigma; species Melanostigma gelatinosum. Next base: position 28,347,723 of record NC_136637.1, read on the forward strand.
ACGGTCACTTCCGTTCACCTGTTGCACAAAGCCAAGATGGCGACGGCCAAATCGCCAAACCGGCTTCAAAACTGCAGTCTACAAACCAACAGGTGACGTACTCGCTGTCATAGAAACGTTTGTGTGATGAATGAGTGGCAGGTGTCAAATGGGCCGATCATTATACACACACACACACACACACACACATCGTACATACATACATACAGTACACACACTGGTCTGTTCATTTCCTGCAAAGCATCCTCACAGCACGTGAAGGCAGATGAGGACAACGGATAAGAATCTAGACAGACTTGTACGCCATGATTTATTCATTTCATATTTTCATGCGTTATATTCCTACGCTTTCTTTTTTTCACATGATTGCAACATGATTATGAGGGGAGGACACATAGTGGGTGAGTTAGTTTGGGAGGTGAGAGAGAGAGAGAGAGAGAGAGGGTGAAATCACACATTTTGTAAATTGCATTGTTAATACTGTTTGTGCTTACCAGTAATGCTAATGTGACGCTTCACGAATTGAAATTGAAAACAAAATTAGATATAAAGAGACAATTAAAGAGGGAGAACAGGAGATGACTGGAGAAGGGGGGGGGGGGGTTCAGCATGAGTGTGTGTGTTTCAGTGTGAGGCTGCTGACACACTTTGATGTTGTGCATCGAAGCAGCACCGGAATAAACACAGAATGCACCTCTAGCTTTATTATTTCATGCCGTATGGAACGAAAAATTCAATTTTTTTTCATTTTCAAAACCCAACAATGAGTACCGGTAACTACATCGTGTTTGCAGTATATTACACTCTCCCCTCTGGAAACATGAAGGAAACGCATATATTTAGAAACAGAAAGAAAGATAGGAGACGCATGACAATACGACCCTTGAAATGTTGTGATGGTTCATAGTTGGAGGCTTTGATAAGCCTGCTGTGAGGGCATGGTGCTTTAATGGTGTGTGTGTTACAATCATTTACCAGATTCACAAAGTAATGGAGGCTCCGGATAACCCTCCGTGATATTGCTCATACAATTATGCAGTTTTAGCAGTCATTGAAAACACATGGAAATGTATTTCAACAGTAGTGCTGTACATCTGACGGTGTGTTTGCAGTCTTCTATGATTCATTCTTCATAATATAAGCCTGTGAGAGAGGATCTTTATAGAGAGGATGATCTCTAGAGAAGAGTCGGCGCCCTATGATACCCACACTG
>NC_136637.1:28349135-28416635 GCF_949748355.1 Melanostigma gelatinosum
GACTTGAGGGTTTTTTAGCTTCTCCTCTCTCCGCCTTCGTCTCCGTCTCTCTCCTCCCTCTCTCTCGTTTTTGATGCTTTTAATGGTTTTATGTGAAGCACTTTGAATTACCTTGTTGTTGAAATGTGCTATACAAATAAACTTGCCTTGCCTTTGCATAAACTTAATGTAATTGTCAATAAAAGCCTTTGACACTTGTAATTATACTCCAATATACCAGTAACATCGGACAAAAAGATCTAAAAACACTGAAGCAGCAGACTTTGTGAAAACCAATATTTGTGTCATTCTGAAGACCTTTGGTGTCGGGTGTCCACCGTAAGAAGTAAAACTGTTACAGTGATTACTTCTTTATGTTTTTTAGATCTTTCATTGTTCAGTCTCTCTTTCAAACTCTTAAAGCAGAGTTGTTGGTTGTTGGAGCAGGAAAGACAAACAAAGAGAGCTGTTGATGAGTTTTGTTCTCTTCCTGTAGAGTTTGTTGAAGTGGGCTGACTGTTGTCTGACTGTTGTCTGACTGTTGTCTGGTGGCTTTGAGGAGAGCATATTAATTGTATGTTTTGTACGATGATAAATGATGATAATTGTCAGAATCCGTGTTGATGTGTTGATTGTAACCTTTCCCACTGAAGACCAAAGCCAGATGTTAGCAGGTGTTCGTGGCTTTTTGTGTCAGTTGGGAAAAGGGCTTCATTCTGCATCTCTTCTCTTTTTAAAGGGTGATGTAGAATTCACTTTGCTACAAAGTGAATTGGTGGAGCTGGTCTCACGCAGAGACCTCATCTCTGTTCTGATCTGGGTCACTCAAACAGACACACACACACACACACACACACACACACACTCGGCAGGGTGATGAAAGCCAAATGCAATCATACACCACACGCAAGCAACAAGCAGGAAACACTTCCTGTTACGTTCACTACATACACGTGTTTCTGTTTCAGTCCGGAGGAGCTTGATCTGAGTGAAAAAAGATCCACTGAGTCGCCGATCATCACGAGGGTTTGGAACGGCAGTGAGGCTGCTGTGAGAATCCCTGCAGGATGGTCCTCTAACAACCTTCCTCCTCCTCCTCCGCCTCCTCCTCCTCCTCCCCACTGCTCTGACTCTTCAATGACCTTGCCCTGAATGAGTGAGACTCGGAGGAGAGACTGATCACCAGGAGAGAGAGAGAGAGAGAGAGACTAATGAATCAATGTGAAGGAGAGCTGTTTCATCTCAGGCCTTTGTTTCACAGTTCTCTGGTGAAGAATGTAATGAAAAAGAGTCTGGGACGGCAGCGTGTCACACATTAATCACAGACGGTGTGTGTGTGTGTGTGTGACTGGGTCCATGCGTCGGTGTGTGTTTTTCCTCTCTACCAGAAGGCTTTTGATTGAATTACCATGAGAAGATGGAGATAACCTCTGACCTTTCGCATTAACATGACCTGAGGCGAATAACTGCGGCTCTCTGCTTCCTCCGACAAAATAATTAGTCGCTCTTATTGGTCGGGCCGGGTTCTTGAAGCATAATAGTCTTTATTAATCCTCAATAAATCAGAAACCATATTTATAAAGTCATCCTGAGCAGGCACACGAGGATGCAGAGATACCAACAGTATACGTCAACTAGAACTAGAAAATGCATTTCCTGCTGAAAATGCGTTTGAATGCTGAAAGCTGAAATGAATCTCAAAAACATTGCTTAACAGCATTCCAACAATTACAGATGTTACAGCGTGCTTAATGAACGCATGCTCTGCTCTCTAGTCAGAACAGTGTATGGTGTTAGTCTGTTAACAAGCTGCAGTGAGAGCTTTATTTTACAGTCCTCAATTTATCCAGTTGTATGACATTGACATGTCGTGAATAAATACTGCAGACTGTTTTGTTTTTCTCTGTCATGTGATGAGGAGGTTCCACTATACTGCGCACTGTAAACAGGGCTCATCTCTGTGAAGCCGGCATTGTCATGTATGGATATTTAGGGTTGTGAAAAATGACTTCAGATGAGCCAAATGTCAGTTAGTTACCAGACAATCGCAGATCTCTGCTAGACGGCAGAGATTAACACGTGTTTTGTTGACTTTTGTGCCAAACATGAAGATCTTTGCTTGAGGCGTTCCAGATATAGATTGCTTTCATGAGAATAGACCGGACAGACGGACGGACAACACGAACAAATGTGTTGCCTGCGGCCACTGTGGTCACCGGCACAGAGGCACAATAGCACCAGCGAGTCACGCTGTGGGGCCGTTTACTCGCTTGTTTCCTCCCAGTTAGAACGGACAGTTGTGACTCTGACTGGTGAGCTGGTCCACACCAGCAGCCACTTTGGCAGGTAACCAACAGTCACTTATGCATTCCTAAAATCCTCCGTGTAAACATAACACTTCGTGTTTTGCTGATTTATCGCTCGTTTTTTGTCGTTTTTCTCTCAATTTTCTGTATTTTATTCATAACATCATGAAATGTTTTCCGACAAAACATTCACTGACGCTTGTCTGTCTTTTTTTTCGCGATGTGACACAGAATATGATGACAAATTATGATAACTTCCGCCGCTGTCAACACACGCAGTCAGCTGTCATGACAACTCTGAAAAATCACGACTCTCCCACAGCGGGGAACTGGCTGAGGATGCGTGGGAGTGTGTTTCTACACTGTAGCTGGCAGCCAGCGGCATGAAAAGAGTGGTTAAGGGTTATAGCTGTGCAGCTGTTAGCCTCTGTGTGTGTGTGTGTGTGTGTGTGTGTGTGTGTGTGTGTGTGTGTGTGTGTGTGTGTGTGTGTGTGTGTGTGTGTGTGTGTGTGTGTGTGTGTGTGTGTGTGTGTGTGTGTGTGTGTGTGTGTGTGTGTGTGTGTGTGTGTGGTCGTCTCTGGTGTGCGATTAGCAAACACATGATCTTCTTGGTGTGGATATTATGCACACATCCAGTCTATCTGGCACAATCACCGAAGCTATTTACTCTGATATCTTTCCCTGGGGAATCTTAGAGCACAAACAACGCTATTTTGTGTGTGTGTGTGTGTGTGTGTGTGTGTGTGTGCGCCGTCTATGAGAGGTAATCAGATCTGTTCCCTCCAATCAGACGGAGATTGAACTGAATTGGCTGTGTGCTGTTGTCGGTGGAGGCCAACGGCGGATGGAAGACAACGGGCGACACTTTCCCAGCACTAAAACTATATCTAGAGATAACTTCCTCCCTCTCTCTCTCTCTCCCATCACTTTATTTCTGGAAAAGTAGTAATCTCTCCATCCTGCTGTCTACTCTTTCACCCGACTGTGCTCTCGTCGCACCCATCTATTTGTCCATCCGCTTTTCTTTTTCTTTTGTTTCACTTGGGAGGGAAGGTAAAGGTGGCGAGATGTGATCAATGCTCTTCCCAGCATACCGCTCTGCAAACCCTTCTCTGTGTGCAGCGTCTCACACTGATGACACACTCTTCTGCCCACGTGTTTAAGGGCTTCATCCAAGCTTTGAAATGAGATAAGATGTCATTCTAATAATCCCAGAGGAAATTCTTTCTGCTGGAGTTTGATCAAAGATTACAAGAGAAGAAAGACAAAAAGAAAAACAGTAGAATCAAAATATGAACAGACATGAATAAAAGAGTAATACTTATGAAGTGTAAAAGAAGACGGACACCAGTGCAAAATAGAATAGTTATCAAGGTAAATAAATAAATACAGTAAAAATTCAATTTTAACATAAAAAGTAAATTACAACAACAAAAGATGAAATACAAGAAATAATATAACGTGTCTTATGCTAATTGGACACCAACTAAACTAAAATAGATAATATTGTGGATGATATTGAGAGTATTGTCAATAATATTGATTGTTGTTAAAGGTCGCCACATGGAATATGAATTCAAAATGCCTGACTCAGAAAACAAATGTATACGTATATATATGAGTCAAAAGCTTTCCTGAGTCTTGGACTGTGTGTGTGTGTGTGTGTGTGTGTTTCCTGTGATCCTCTCAGTACGTTCAGCTCAGTCCTCTCCTACACCACACTAGTCGGTGTGGCTTTGCCCGCCGCATCACTAACTACAGTCTCCATAGCAACAGTTTGCCCCCCCGCGCTCATCATTTGCACAAAAGGAAAGAAAGCGTCCCAATGCCACACGTTGGGCTGTGACGGAGGCCGATACTCTCAGCCTGCTGTGCTGGTTGAAGGACTCTGCTTTGAGAGGACGTTTCTCATGTGTTAGCCGCTGACAGGCTGCTGTGTTCTCTCACCAACAGAGCGCTGTGTGTGTGTGTGTGTGTGTGTGTGTGTGTGTGTGTGTGTGTGTATGAAGCTTATCAATGACACATCGGTACTCTGAGTTACAGCAGTTATGTATTTTTAAGACTGATCACATTGCTTTACTTGTTTTTCTTTCAATACGTGAGGTGATGTGTAACAGATAACACGAGTCATCCCGTTTTATAGTACAGCAAAAAAAGTATTTTTTTTAAAGCTCCAACCAGTTTTGAATTACATATTTTCAAAATGTATCTTGGTATTTTTTGTGCATTTTGATATATTAAGACACACTTCCTGTATGTGATTATGTTTATGTCTTCATACTTGTATATTGTAGCCCCTTCGGTGCCATGATGTGATTATCGGGATCCCTGATGGATTGAGTGATGTCATTTTGTAGTGTCACCTGATTGGTCCAACTGGGTCTACCAACGATTGAAGACATGCTCTCCTGATGCACCGAAACACACTAAATATCTCTGAATGCAAGTGAAGAAGGAGGTGTGCGGGAGATGTTTTGTTCCATATTGTCGACCATATAGTCAACCTGGTGTGCAAAAGTTTGAAAATCATGTCAAAGTGATTTTCAGATTTCTTTTAAATAATAATGTTAACATTGAAAGGAAGTGTAAACGCTCACTGGTCAAACAGAGATGTTGCAGCAACTTGTGTTCAGCTTCATTCACAAAACAAGGAAGTAGGGATGTGATTCGTCAACGAGTTGATTAAACGTTGCTTGTCGACAACAGAAACCACTTCCTCTTCCTGAAGCAGCATCTGTGTTCAGCAGTCAATGGGTGACCAGCAGCACACCGACTGAAACTCAGCTTACTAGCTATCACTAGCCGACTAGCACGTATGCTACGGACTGAAGCTAGCGACTTAGCGTGCTATGAATCAACGCAGCAGCTAGCTAACAGCAGCTAGCTAACAGCAGCTAGCTAACAGCAGCTAGCTAACAGCAGCTAGCTAACAGCAGCTAGCTCAGTGAATCAAACAAATGATATCAGCGTTGCTGAACCTTGGCGACTCTTAGACCGCAATCACTGCTGGGTTTTCACCAAATGTTTCACCACACAACAGCTACATGAGGCACATTCCTACCAGGGCACCCGAAACACATTCATTTCAGCGGCATTGGTTATTAAAAAATGTGATCTAGCGATGACGAATGGCTTTAGGACAACGTTTGTTCTTAAACATCAGATTGAGCTCAACTTTGACTGTTTTCTTTCTTACTTTTAGATTCGTTAAAATTTAAACCTCCATTTACACCTCAAGGAAATTGGTGGTTCGAAACATCTTTAGGAGGAAGTATCGTAGTATTGAACTGAATCTTTATTCACGGATTGTTTCGAGACGTTTTTTACGTCCTGAAGTAGAAATGAAAAGCCGTCAAACAGCTAACATCGGAGCCATGCAACAGAACGTCAGAATCACAGCAGATTGGTTTGCTGTTAACAGAAGAACTATCAATTTCATTTAAAGTGGAGGTAAAGAGAAGATGGTGATAGTTTGTTCACAGTGAGATGAGATGAGAGTTACAGACAGACTCTGACAGATGGCAGAGCTTCCTTGTTTTCCTTTTCATGCTCTCTGATGTTCCTCGATCCTCCTTCCGCTCCGTCCCGCCCTTCCAGGACCCCGGCCGAGCGAATGAAGGGGAAGGGGTTCATTACGCAAGATGAGACACAGGAAGACAGAGAGGGGAAGGACAACAACTTCAAGTGCTTCCATATTTTGGTAGAGATGACAGACACGAGAGAGAGAGACTTTGTTCTGGCTCACTCGCGTCAGCATGAAAGGAGCGCCGCTGTGTTCTGAGGCGTTTCCTAATGCTTTGAGAGAACGTCCTCTAGTGTCTGACAGTCACACACACACACACACCTGTTCACACAGATTAAGGACACAAGTAGTTTCGACACTTTTCAGTCAGAATTCAGTCTTTTAGCGTTTGAACGCACGAAATATGACAAAGCGTTTTCCTGTGCTTTTTTCTTCATCTGGAGACAGGAAGTGTTTTTTTCAGAAGCTCTCAACGCAGGGTTTGTTCTTCTTTTGCAGCATTATATGAATGTGTGTGTGTGTGTGTGTGTGTGTGTGTGTGTGTGTGTGTGTGTGTGTGTGTGTGTGTGTGTGTGTGTGTGTGTGTGTGTGTGTGTGTGTGTGTGTGTGTGTGTGTGTGTGTGTGTGTGTGTGTGTGTGTGAGCGGTGGCAGCAAAGGGACTACCGATAGTGCGGTCCATGGGGGGGGGGTGGCTGCTGCATGACAGGATTCTAGCGGCTTGTTGACACAGCCCACTCTCTGATAGCCTGTCAGAGCCCAGAACACACACAGCTGCACCCACAAACAAAACACACACACACACACACACACACACACACATGTGCACGACAGACACAGTTGCGTGCACATTCGCAGGCCATGTTTCCCCTTCGTTAGTGAGACCAATTACCTCGAAATTTAAAGCCGGGGCAGAAAACAAGCTTTAGCACCAAGAGTCCTGCACAGACAGAGGGATGCTGGGTAGGGGAGAGAGAGAGGGAGAGGGGGAGAGGGAGGGGGAGAGAGAGAGGGAGAGAGGGAAAGGGAGGGGGAGAGAGAGGGAGAGAGGGAGTTCACAGGATTGAGAGAGGCTTCGTGCTAGCAGAGCTTTCGTTGGCTTCTTATTAAAACATAGAAGAAGAATGAGACGGAATGAAAGGGTAGAGGAGGGGGTTAAATCACCTTATTCCTCTTTAGAAGCTGCTGCGTTCTAGATGACGTGAGATTAGATCACTTTCCTCTGGTTCAACACGATTATGTGGACGGCAGTGGTGCAGAGTGCAACTTGTTGTGGTGAAACTAATGAACAGAACCCAGAACCCACTGTTGAAACACCTTTCCCGATGAGACGTTTACAGGCAGGGAGCCGCTCCGCCCTCATCGTACTGTATTAAACGCTTCAAGCCCACTTCGCTGCATACCAGCTAAGTGAGCAATGCAATAATGAACTCTTGTCGTGACAGCCCGTGCGCACAAAGTCCTCCGTGGGTTTGTGGCTGGAAACAAAGATCCGTGGAGAGAGAAATAACAAGCAGTAAGTAAGTAACGAGCACAAGAGTCACGCTGCCCGCGGCCAGCTTTCCCGTCGCAGACGAGCATCTGAGCGCTGGAGTTGGGGGAGAAAGTTAAAAAGTAACTCCATTTTTTAAAGCTCTACTAAAGAGGAAGAGGCCAATGTTTTTAGTGAGCCAGCGTTTCATGAACTCCTTTTATCTGCACAGCCCTGCGTCATACTTAAGACTGGGTATCAGTACGGAATACCTTTAAGACATTGACCAAAACAACCCGAGTGTTCAAACTGTTCCAGTCAAACGACGGCTGCATTCCGTCCGTTTTGCACCCAGACCCGGAGGAAAACGACTATTGGTGCAGTTTTGCCACATTCTCATCTCAGCTCGTCACATTCTGACGCTTGAGACTAAACTCAGGTTTAGGCTTAAGAGCGAAGCTCTCTCGATTATGTTTTCAGACACTTATAATAACACCAGAGCCTGTCGGTGGATAAAAACACTTTTACACCACGATATTGGCGGTGCCGAGTTCCCCGATCAGTTTACATTGCAGCCCCGTTTAGCAGCTCTCGCAATACTGGACCACTTCAGATAATGTTGTTATACACAGTGAGACACGAAAAACATGCAGTTTGAAATATATACGTATTTTAAACTCGATAAAAAGTACCTGTGCTGTCGGACGCTATAAAAATAGGTTTTTGAAACAACTCCCATCACATGCAAGTCCAAAGTGTTCTCTGTGTTCTGTTGTAAAGTGACCTCGTCGGAGGCTGTTTCTGTGGGTGTGATGATGCGTCCGTCCCGGGCGGATCTTTGGCTGCTCATGTCTCTGGGCCGGTGGGGATCGCTCTGGACGCCTCATGGATGGATGAACGCACGTTCGCCCACAGGCAGCTCGGGTCGTCCAGGTCAGAGCAGCGGTTTGGGGGAGATGGAGCTGAGTAAAGCAATAGAGACGGAGGGAGGGGGAGCGTTGGGATGAGAGGAGGAAAAAGAAAGAGCACCATCATAAGGGCTTAAGTCCTACTGTGCTTGGTTCAACTCCTCCTTTCATGATGATGACTTGAGCTCAAAAACGGACAAAAAACGCACCTCAGCACTCGTTTACTCTGATTTATTTTTAACAGTACTTCATAATCTCATTCTACACCCGGCGTTTCACTGCAGCGGCTGTGCGCGTACACTCAGTGTGAGCTGTCGCTTGCCAAATCAATCGGCCAGAATTAAGCACGAGCAGACGGGGAAACTTGTTGTCTTTCTTGGCACGTGCTGTTTTAGGGTTTAAAGGAGTCTGTGTGAGTGACTGCTTCATCAGAACAAAGCCTGTGATGGGTAAAGAAAGCACAGAAACAACTCGCGCACACACACATTGGGCAGCCGGGTTTAGAAGCAGGATTAATTGGAGAGTAACTGGCGGGTTCCCTCGTGTGCTGTTTGAGTGTTTGTTGGGAAGCGTCCCAGCTGCAGTTAAGGGCCTCTGGGTGCTTCTTCATCTGAAGCGCAGCGAAAACAAGCTACTCACTTTAACCAGCCGCTGCAAAACAATGCAGGCGGGCGGGCGGAATGGAAGCAGTGGCATCGGCTGGTTTGGACTCATTTCCATCAGCGGAGGAGCCGTTTGAGTGAACACATCATCGATCAAACACGCAAATGAGATGGCAACAAATCGATTTCAACAACATTCCAGTTTCATGCTTGAGCCTTGTTTTCACAGTTGTGGCGTCATTTCTATCAGTAATAATGACAATGTACCAGTTAATTACTGAGATTTTGGAATGTTGCAACATTGCTGAAAAGACATTTGGAAACATTTTGAAACCGACGTGAAAAGTAGAATTATTATGAACTTGATTCCTCAAACTGTCCGTTGAAAACAAGCCTCGCAGTTTACAGACTAACTTCCTGCTTTCACAAGCGTAGTTAAACCAGTATTTCAGGTTTCACCTTTAAATAAAGTTCAGATGAACTGCTAAACCGGGTTCTCCTTATCTCCCAATTAACTTCAGTGGCAATGAAATCATAACTATCTCAAATCTCTTCTCTGTGAACCGTTACACATCCTGCACTGAACCATTATATTCTGTAGTTTTTATAGCACTTTTTTTATAGTGTCTATTTTTCTCTTCTATGTTTGTGTTCTTCACTTTTGCAGCTTGTGTTTTTATTTCCTGTTTATTGTACGTATCAAACACTGAGGCACATTTTTGGGCAATAAACCTCCTTCCTCATTCTTCCTGTTAGTTCAGAGTCTGGCAGATGTACAGGAGGGAAAAGACTCCAACATGTAATCTGAACGTACGGTTGGAGTCATGTAGACACAACGAGGAGGCGGGGCTTCTTTCAGAGGAGAGGAGGCTGAAAGGAGAGCGAGCTGAGGAGCGAGTGATGGGGGGACACAAGAGAGGCAGATGGTTACAGTTGCCGGGGGCGATGCTAGGGGCTTCCCTGAGGGCTTTAGACGTACTGTACCTGCAGTCGCCTGCCATGTATCACCTGTGTCAGTGTGAGTGTGAGAGAGAGAGAGAGAGAGAGAGAGAGAGGAGAGGAGAGGAGAGTCGGGGGGGTTCTGCCTGTCATAACGCTCTAATCCTGAGTGACATTTATCCAATGGAGGCCGCGCTCATTCATCCATCCATCACGTTCTATCCCTCGCTCTGCGCTTTATGCCCCTCCCCCCCTCTCTGCTTGTTGCTTCAGACAGACCGTCTGCATACCAGCTGCATACCAAGTACTCCGATACACAAACACGCATATACATTGTAAGGTGTTAACAGCTTTACTCAAGCTGCTGGTGTGTGCGTGTGCGTGTGTGTGTGTGTGTGTGCGTGTGCGTGTGGTTTGGTCTTACATGTTGGGTTGGGAAGATGTTTGTATTTTGTGGATCTGCCATGAGTGATGCACCAGGAGATTCTTTCAGTAATGTTGTGGGATGGTTGGTGGTGTGGTGTGTGTGTGTGTGTGTGTGTGAGAGAGAGTGTGTGTGCGGAGCAGCCGTGACGGAAGATTCTTTCATTGGTTGTGTTTGAAGCTCAGCAATAACAGACATTTATTTACAGCAGACTGAATGCTTCTTGTGCTGACACACACACACACACGCACACACTCACACACTCTCACAGGGAGGCCTTTCATGGAACATGCTTCCTAAAGGTAATAATATATCGCAGTCAGCAGGAGAAGTAACCCTGGACCCTCTGTGTGTGCTGAGTGCAGCAGCAGTAACGCTGATGGATGCAGATGGAGGGAGCCGGTCTTAAATGTCAAACTCAAATGAAAACCGCTGTTCCAGCGAGACAGAAGCAGCTGGACACATCCGGTGTTATTTAACTCTCACACGTGTACGTACACACACAGTCTGCACCGCCCAGACTATGTGATCCTCATATGAGGACTTCAAAATTTATTTTGACCACTAGTAGCACTCTGGAGCAATGTTTTATTTGCATTATGCACGAGGATGTACACACACACAAGCATGCAGGCCGTGTGATACGGGACCCGATACCAATGTCCCCCCTAAGGCCGTAAACCCTGAACCCTCAGGGACCTGAGTCTCTGGGTAAGAGAGGCTGCAAGGGCTTAAAATGGTATAAATATGAAACGGGCTGCACGTATCACGTTACCGTGACAATGTCATAACATGTTATGTACAGTTGTGGATTTGTGGACGGCGTATATTGTTCTGGTAGCGGCAGCGACCTGTCAATCACCGTGTAGCCCCGCCCCTAAAGCATCCCCTGCTTTATGGTCTGTTTGACTCTAAATGGACCATAATGTACTAAATGAACATCATGCTGTATTGAAGAAGACTTGAAACTAGAGATTGAGACATAAACTCATGTTTACAATGTTTACTGAGGGAATAAATCAAGAGAGAAGTAGAGTCATTTTCTCATAGACTTCTATACAACCAGAGGAGTCGCCCCCTGGTGGACACTAGAGAGAATGCACTCAAGTTAGTTTTTCCCTGACAGACAGCTCATGTTTGCATGTGGAATATATTCTGTATCGTATGAACAGTAGTGGCATGTTTCATGTTGTTTACACGGAGGGAAGCGATGGCGGGGTCATCAGAGCCGCTGAGCGAGTTAATGCGTGTTCTCGCTTGTATGCACATTTCACGGGTCTGTTTCAAGTTTAATGAAGGCAATATTTAAATGTCTTCTGTGTCAAACAGAAACAAATCCTCCGGTGGTTTAATCACTGACTCTCATCTCAGCCCAACTGAGACGTGACACACAACAGAGAGAGAGCTGTTCTCTCTTACTCTCTCCGAAATAAGGACAGATGTTCTACAGCTCCTTTGTCTCTGAAGACTTTTGAGGCAGACAGTCATGATTTACTCTAAGTAGGACTGAGTGAGTGTCTGCTCAATGATTCAGAGGAATGAGCTCCTCCACACCACATTTATATGTGTGTGTGTTTTTTTTTTTAAATCAATGGAGAACTAAGTGATGTGTTTTTCCCTCTTGTTTGCCTGTTTTTCCGTCACATGGGACAGGGATGTTCAGACGGATGGATCTTCACAAACATAATCTCCGGCAGCCTTGTTGGACTTTAAGAACTTGCTCTGACAGAGATTCACAGTGCAGGGCTACTTACGCAAGGGCCAACCCGCCATAATAATCCTGTTATTTCTCTGGTAATGAGACCTTTTAATAAATGTCCTTAAACGCTGTCCGACCTCCAGAACCCCACGCTAATATGATTTAATTCAGAGGGTGGTAATGCAGCATTTAAAAATGTTTTTGTGTGTGTTCGTGTGTGGGTCGGCAGACAAACAGAGTGAGGTGGGAGATCATGGGCGGATTATGAAACGGGGCCCTGGGCACAGAAATGCAAAAGGCCCCACCGCCTCTCCTACAGAGGAGCAAAACACAGACCTTAGAGTTGTTCGAGTTGATCATTTTGTGTTTTTGATGATGTTATGCATCTCTCTGTGGTATATGTCTCTTTATGGTCATTTTGTGTTTCGTCGTATTTGTTTTGGTCTTTTTGTAGTTGTTTTGCATCTCTTTGTGGTCTTTTTGTGTCTGTTCAGTCATGTTTAGTGTCTTTGTGGTTGTTTAGTGTCTCTTTGTAGTTTTGAGTCTCTTTGTAGTTGTTTTGAGTCTCTTTGTAGTTGTTTTGAGTCTCTTTGTAGTTGTTTTGTGTCACTTTGTGATTGTTTTGAGCCTCTTTGTAGTTGTTTTGTGTCACTTTGTGGTTGTTTTGAGCCTCTTTGTAGTTGTTTTGTGTCTCTTTGTGGTTGTTTTGAGTCTCTTTTTAGTTGTTTTGAGCCTGTTTGTAGTTGTTTTGTGTCTCTTTGTAGTTGTTTTGTGTCACTTTGTGGTTGTTTTGAGCCTCTTTGTAGTTGTTTTGAGCCTCTTTGTAGTCGTTTTGTGTCTCTTTGTGGTTGTTTTGAGCCTCTTTGTAGTTGTTTTGTGTCACTTTGTGGTTGTTTTGAGCCTCTTTGTAGTTGTTTTGTGTCTCTTTGTGGTTGTTTTGAGGTTCTTTGTAGTTGCTTTGTGTCACTTTGTGGTTGTTTTGTGTCTTTTTGTAGTTGTTTTGACCCTTTTCATTGTAGTTTGTGATGTCATTGTGGTCACTTTTGAAATAGACTCGACCCGAGTCCGAGTAAGTAATAACCGAGCCCGACGGACATTATGTTTTTTTAAAATCCGAAACCGAACCTGGTGCGTTTAATCTCAGAGCTCTGAGTTTGTGTTACAGAGGTGCGTTTGTAAATAGTCACTCTGAGGGCCACAGTGCACTCTGGTCAAGTAGACCAAACCCGACCCAAACATCATTTGAATCCACACTCTAGTTGGTTCGTGTCTCTTTGAGTGACACTTTGTAGGGGAAGGCCAGTGGGGCCCCTGACACTTTGGGCCCCTGGGTCTGTGCCCTGGCACTTCCAGAAATCCATCCACGTGGAGATTAGTGAGAAGGTGATCCAGTAGAGCTATATGACACGATGCGTTGCCTGTGGTTAAAGGACTCATTTCTACTCTACTGCAATGCTGTGGGAACTCTGTGTGAATGAAGGAGTGTGTGAAAGAAGGAAAAGAGGAGGAGTGGGACCTCTCCATCACTCCCACGATGACCTTCCAAGAGTCACGCTGTTATAGAGTACAGAACTAATGCCTCCATATATTATCTGAATATGCTGCATTATCATTACGCCTCTCAGTATCGCTCTTGCAGTCTTTTACTCACATCGTCCACACTCAGAAACACAAAGCAGACACACACACACAGATGCAGGAGCGTTTCCCCTGTACCACACTTGATGATGAAATATTTGCGCACTGCAGGTCAGAGACAGAGAAACGGAAATGGGAGAAAGATGGAGGGAGCGCGGCACAAAGAGTCTCTCTCCCGTCTGCTCTGCTCTGCATTGTGTGTGAAGAGCAGCGCTGTAGTCACTTCAGCAGATAACGCACAGACTCTTCCTAGACAAGCAAAATAGAGGGCGAGAAGGGAGGGAGGAAGGGAGGGAGGGAGGGGGGAGATAAGAGCAAAATGTCACCTCGTTATCCTGCAGGAGAAATAGCCAGAGAGGAGAGCGGTCGCAGTTTAAACTCTAATCCCGCTCAATTTCCATCATTTGACTCGTCTTTGTGTATTGACCGGTGCCATACACTCAGGAACATGTTGCTCGCATCCGTAGCTTTGACCTGCACTGTCGTTGTTGTTTTGTAAGATTACTGCTGAAGTCTTGTGGTCTGCTTGATTGATGATCCCGAGGTAATAGCTCTGGTCTGAGGTAGACGGAGGTCCTTGACTGGAAGATGTACCGTGGACTGATGTGTGTGTGTGTGTGTGTGTGTCAGCAGGGCAGGATCGCAGCGAGGCGGCTCTCATCAGGCGTTTTAAGGGCGATGGCGTCCGCTACAAGGCCAAGCTCATCGGCCTGGACGAGGTCACCGCCGCCCGCGGAGACAGACTCTGCCAGGACTCGATGATGAAGCTCAAGGTAAGAAGAGTCTCTACCCCTCCTTCGACTTTCTCTCTGTTGATGCCGTCTTAAATAAAAAATGTACTCGCTTTTTTTAGTCACTTGCTTTAAGCGTGCAGCTAACATCTTAGAAGCCGCATGACGTGATCGCCTACAGCCGCGTTCAATTCCAGAAACCTGTCCATAAATAGTTCTGAAGTTGAAAGTATTTAAATATGCATGATTTGTACATCACTGCGCAACTTTGTGTCGGTGCATGCATGTATATTTTTTATGCAAGCTGCCAGAGGAGAAAGGTGAAGGGAAATGAGGACGCTTTCATTTATAGGCACGATGATGATGATGATGATGATGAGTGCGGGAGGAAGTGAGGAGGTTAGCCATATGGATGAGAAGGGAATCGGGGTGAATGTCTCATTTACAAGAACAGAGACGATTAGAGGGAGAGGTCGACAGATGGGGCAGTTAGCAGAGGAGAGAAGGCATGTATGAGGGCAATCATTCGGGTGAGAGGGAATAAAGATGAGGAGAAATAAGCCATTTATTTATTCCTTTATGACTAAAGTCCTAAAAAAATCGAGCTGATTCAGAGAAATATTTAACATTTCTTCTGCTATGCTACGAATGGTCAGAAAACTTTAGGCAGGACTTTGCTTCTTTTTCTCCACAAATGTCAGAAATAGCGGCTCATTCATTATTGTCTTTTCACACGTTTTGTTCATGCCGAGTGAAAACTCTCCAGCCGGGGCGCGGAGAGGACAGACGGCTCATTGATCAAACAGCTTCCCTCCTCCTCATCTATTCAGACAGGAAATCCATCAACTCCTTCTCTCTGATCTCCCCACCTCCTCCTGTCATACTGCTCCTCCCTCTCCTCGCCCGACTCTCAATTCTCCTTTTGTTTTGTCACTGATGCAAATAGGGAAGGTAAACCACACCCTGAGACACACTTCTGGAGTTATGAATCAGTTACGTTGCATGTTGCAAGATATGTTTTTGCTGTACCTGCCTTGTCTGCTTTTCCAGTTTTTATTGATTTCCTACATTTCCCACAATGCCTCTCAACAGCCTAAGATATGACTTTGAGGTTTTGCATTAAGCTGAACGGAGCAAACTTAATACTGGACATGTGATCTTTGGGTGTGGGTTTGTATGAAGTACTTCTCCATAGTCAGTGTATTACTACAGTAGATGGCGGTCGGCAGGTTGGAGTATCAGCACTGGAGAACTGAAGCGTTTATCTCGGCTCTCTTTAAAGCTACCAGACTCCTTTAATAAAAACAGTCATTTGACCTGGTAGGACACAGTGTCCGGTCTACTGCTGCCTCGATCGGTTACTGTGTTTGTGTTACTGTGTGACTTTGGTGTTTCAAAGGGTTAGTTTGGATTCACTAAAGTCTCACAGTAACACAAACACAGTAACCGATGGAGCAGCAGCAGAGCAGCAGCTCCTGTCCTGAGAGGTAGAGTCAGTGTGAGTGAATGAGTCTGGTGTGTTTGTAGATCATAGATAACAGCTTCATTCCCTCAGAAAGGTCTGTCTGACAGCAAGGTGAAGAGCTGAAGACATTCTGAATACAGCTTCACTTCAACTGAGAGACATTCTGTGAGGAGTGAACATACGTCCACAGCAGAACATCACTTTGCTCCCGTGCTGGTTCTCCTGTCTGTTCTATCAACTCATCTACTGCAGGAGAACCCTGACTGTGGAGGAGAACCTCGTACTAACTGGATTTAAGGATCATTTATTGTCATTATGCACAATGAAGTGCAGTTGTACCCCATTTACTGCACAAGAAAAACAAACAAGACAAGAACAGCAGTGCATTCCTGTGGTGCATTGTTGGACCCTGGATCAGGAGGAATGCAAGCAAAACAATTCTCTGGGCAATATGGCCGACATCAGGGAGCCACTGTCCATCCGCGTTGACTGTGTTTGAGCACCAAGCGTCATCGATGTAAACCGAGTCCGATCCCCAGGATGAGTGTCTTCTGTCCATGAGTGCTCTGATAGTGTAGATTCAGTAATGTAGCATATTCAAGTGAGCTGGACATGTACACGCGCCGTCGTTGCCATGAACGTCAATAACAACAATGAGGAAATGATCTCAGCTCCTCTGTGATGAATGTGTTTTCCTCCGTGACCACGAACTGACAAGTCAAAGAAACACACAAGAAAGAGGTCTTAATGAGAGCGAAGAGACTCCCGTTCCCTCGCGATGCTCTTTGTTTCATGTCTGTGTGTCTCTCTGTTCTCAGGGTATCGCTGCAGCAGCGCGCTCCAAAGGAGACCACAAGCTGAAGGTGTTCCTGACCGTTTCCTTTGGAGGCATCAAGATCTATGATGAGAAGTCAGGGGTAAACTCAGACGCAAATACGTGTGTGTGTGTGTGTGTGTTTTCTTCTGTTAATGAGGCAGCTCCATGACGGGCGGGGGGGGGGGGGGGCCTGGGGAAATCAGAAGGCCCTAATTGAAACCCTGAGAACAAGGCCTCTGGGTACATGAGAGCACATGGCTGTCCCATTGTCTGCCTCTCTGAAACACTGGTTCTAGATTACGCTGCAGGATTCTACGTTTTCCTGTTTACATGCTTTTCTGTTTGACCTGCTGGATCTGTTCACCTTCTTCTTGTCTTTTTATTCATATTTTTTTCTTACGGTCTGTCGAGATCATAGGATCACCAAAGGGGTCGTTCACATGTTGCGTTTTTTGTCGGTGGTTGCGATGAGAATTCAGATTGTATAGAAGTCTATGAGAAAATGACTCTACTTCTCTGTTGATTTATCACCTCAGTAAACATTGTAAACATGAGTTTATGTCTCAATCTCAAGTTCCAAGTCTTCTTCAATTGACACTGACCCCAAATGACCTAAATACCCCTAAAAATACAACATATTTTGTTTTTGTTTCGCTGATTTGTAGACATTGACATCTTTGAGACTTCAGGACTTCAGGTTGTAGATAGAGGAGACTTCAGGTTGTAGATAGAGGAGACTTCAGGACTTCAGGTTGTAGATAGAGGAGACTTCAGGACTTCAGGTTGTAGATAGAGGAGACTTCAGGACTTCAGGTTGTAGATAGAGGAGACTTCAGGACTTCAGGTTGTAGATAGAGGAGACTTCAGGACTTCAGGTTGTAGATAGAGGAGACTTCAGGACTTCAGGTTGTAGATAGAGGAGACTTCAGGTTGTAGATAGAGGAGACTTCAGGTTGTAGATAGAGGAGACTTCAGGTTGTAGATAGAGGAGACTTCAGGTTGTAGATAGAGGAGACTTCAGGACTTCAGGTTGTAGATAGAGGAGACTTCAGGACTTCAGGTTGTAGATAGAGGAGACTTCAGGACTTCAGGTTGTAGATAGAGGAGACTTCAGGACTTCAGGTAGAGGAGACTTCAGGACTTCAGGTTGTAGATAGAGGAGACTTCAGGTTGTAGATAGAGGAGACTTCAGGACTTCAGGTTGTAGATAGAGGAGACTTCAGGTTGTAGATAGAGGAGACTTCAGGACTTCAGGTTGTAGATAGAGGAGACTTCAGGTTGTAGATAGAGGAGACGTTATGGACGGATAAACAGTGACTCCAGCTGTTAAAGGCTGTAGCAGAGCGAGTTTGCATGCAGCTCAAGGGAACGTGGCCGTTAGAGCGTAAAGTGATTTCTTTCTCAAGGATCCTCTGACAGAAATAGTTCCGGTTCGATTCCCCAACTGACCACACCTGTCACAGTGTCCTTGAGCAACAAATTGAACGCCTACATTTCCCAGGATGCTCAGCGCTGGGATTGGAGGACAGCCTCAATAAAAAGGGCCATTTTGCCGTTAAATTGTGTTAATATTAGAACATTTCCATAAAATCCCAGGAAAACATGACGCAGCGTGAGCATGAGGATGAGGTGGTGGGTTTGAGATACAGACGCAGGATTTGGGGATTTAGCCAACAGGTGAGGGGACAGTCTTGTGCTTTGGCTAGAGCTCCACGATAAATAGATTTTTTTATCAATTAATTCAAATTCATGCTTTAGGAAGATGTTTAATAACGAAAGTCAATTTTCACTTCAACTCGGGTAATCACGGTACACGCCACCGCTCAAGTTCCCTTCAGACACGGGTAAAATATCAACACGCCAAGCAATAAAAACCGACTTATCAACCGTAAGACGGCAGCAACATCTGCTGTTGAGCGTGTGTTGTGTAAATCCGCAGTGTGAGCCGTCTGTGTCTCTGCGCTCTGCCAGTGGATCTGCTTGTTAATGCACTCTGGTCTCCACACACAATATGATTTACACCTCGACAGGAGCTGCATGTCACTTACAACGTGTGTGTGTGTGTGTGTGTGTGTGTGCGTGTGTGTGTGTGTGTGTGTGTGTGCGTGTGCGTGTGTGTGCGTGCGCGTGCCCAGCAGTAATTTAAAAGTGCAGGGTACTAGACAGACAGGACACGGTAGCCAGTGGCCTCCCACATGGCAGCCATATTGCATGATCCCTCACCGGTCCAATCCCTCTTCTTTATAGCCCTCATTTCTCTTCGTCTCATTCCCATTCCTGATGCTCCAAAAGCCCTCTGCACTGAAAGATAGAGAGAGAGAGTGATGAGGAGAAGAAACAAGAGAAAGACAAGGTGAGAGGAAACGAGGAATTGAAAAAGACAGATAGTAGGGAGGATGGGAGGGAGGAGGATAAGACAGAAAGGGAGTTCGAGGAGTAGAGAATCAGGGAGCATATGTCAAAGTAATGCTCTCTGCAGGGAGACTTTGTCCTCTGTCTCCGCACATTAATATTAACCGTACAGATATGCTGTCCTTACAATCAGTCCTTCAACCACTTCTAATGGCAAGGGGAAGGAGCGAGAGAGGGGGGAGAGAGGAGGGAGAGACTCTGCTGAGGTTCAGGGATCTTGACGGACTCGTTCCCCTCCCGGGCATCAGTCAGCCGGATGGGCGGATGGATGTACGGGCGAGCGAATGGATGGATGGATGGATGGATGGATGGATGGATGAATGGATGGTCTGTCTTTCTCTCTCGGAGGAGGGAAGGTCGTGCAGGATGGAGGGCGCTGGTGCTTGAGATGGAGGAGAAGAAGAGGGGAGACATTAATCTAGCAGAGGGAAGACCGGCATGTCTCTCTCTCTCTCTCTCTCTCTCTCTCTCTCTCTCTCTCTCTCTCTCTCATAGAGACGCCACGTTTTAAAGTCTCGTCAGGGTCGCTGCACCACGTCAGGTCAAGAACTCACGAGGCCGCCGACCTGCTGCTCTCTCACAGAATGAAATCATAAATGAGTCCACTTCAGCCGGCAGAGAGGACTCTGGGGAGAAGGACACAAGTAGAAAAAGAAACGAGCCCGGAGCAAAGGATTGATACGGATGGTAGACAGAGATGCAGTTACGTTGGGTCCCGTCAGATATATTGAAGCTTTATGTCGACAAACAAAGACCATCACACTTACAGTGTTGATATGAAGGAGGGGCTTCGAGGTGGGAGGGTCAAGCTTGAGGGGAACCATGGGACTTGGAGGCGTCATGGCGGGTGGTGAAACAATTCCGATCCGTCTCCGACACCCTCTTCATGTCAACTTTCCACTTTGTTTGTGTGTTTGCCTGCAGGGTCCGCCGTATTAGGTCCCGTCCCAGATGAATGAACGGGGACTGATGGAGGGTATTAAACCTTCACCACCGACCTTCACTGATCACGCCGTCTTGTGTTCGTCATGGAACACGCTGCGTACAAACTAGCGCGAACTGCTCGAACTAAAATAGACATTTAATACAAGTCTTATGGCTGTTAACAGCTTGAAGGTTACATTGTGTACATATGATCAAATATTCCCTGGGTTGTGTATTTACACAAGCATTTAGTTCAAAATCAAGAACATAAATATAAAAATTCCACCAAAGAAGCGACACATCCGTCAATTAAATCAATGAATTGACACTGACACAAAATCATATGAGTGTTAGTTGATGAAGGATTTTCGAGGACAGACCCAATATCGTTCTTACCCAAAGAGCACCTGAGCGAACATCATCCTTGTTACCTTCCAACATCACAGCTCCAGTTACGCTGCGCATGTGTCCTACCCCACAGCTCGGTCAAAGGCCGCGTCCCAGCCTTCACTTAACAGCCTCGGGGGTGAGAGCAAGTGCTCAAGGAAGCAGAGAGGAAGACAAGGAATCAGGAAACGGTTGAGTGGGGGACTTCTGTTTGTGTCCGCAGTCCTTTTAGTCACTTTCCCAGCCAACTCCGTGTTATTATTTATAGGCACAATCTAGTTTACGTGCATGTGTATTTGTTTCAGTGACTGACAGCTAACTGATAATCTACTTCCTGTCCTGGCTGGATGCTGGACAGCCTCTGCAGGCCCTCTCATGATGGTCTCCCCTCCAGGAGGGAGAGGGAGAGAGAGACGGAATCCTGCTGCTTCTCCTCCTCCCTCCCCACTCCCAGTGTAACAGGGAATATCTTGGTTCAGTGGTTCAGTTACTGCTGAAGGGCATGCTGCCGAGATTCTTATCTCTGATCAGCATCGCCGGAGAGAAAAGAAGACCGAGTACACAGTCGGTGTCGGTGTTTTTTTGATACACCCACCTGTTTTTGCAAACAATCCACTTCCCCAGAGAATACTTCTGTTTAAGCAACTTTGAGCGGCGTCTGATAGTCGATGCCGGCAGACGTGTGGGCTCCAGCAAGCGGCCCACCCTCCTGGGATTTAATCTCACCAGTCAGTCCAAACTCTACCACGGAAGCATCAAGAGGGTTTGTTTGCAACGAAAACAGCAGTCGTCTCATCGGAGATCGAAGGAGAACAATGACATTTGTTGTGCCAATAACGACTCGGCACGACTGCTGTTTACAATATAAAGTTTGAGTTCCAGTCGATTCAGTAGAACACATTCTTCCTCTTATCACTAACACTAGACAGGAGCGTTGCTTGAGTGCTGCTGTGGAAGTCCAGGAGTCCCAATATTTTCCCGTTCTATCAAATTGATTTAAAATGATATTTTTGTTCTGTGTTAGTTTGCAGAAACCTCGTTGTGGCTGGGCATGAAATCGGGTGTTCCTAGTCCGTCCGAGACCAAACACGGGCTCCTAAATCGGTTGTGAAACACCGAGTGCGCGAGCGTTTAATCATCGAGGCCTTACGCCTCATCATCGGAGAAGAAGACGAACATCAGCAGCACGGCGGCCGCACACACAGCTGACAGACGCACAGCATCATGAATCAGGCGTCTGGATGGAGCCACACCCACATGTCCAGCCACGTTAAACATGACACTTATGATATAGACTGGCATGGCGGCCACATAAACCACACACACACACACACACATACAGATGGCAGATGCAGCAACATCAGCATAAAATCCATTTGTAGCCTACACCCAATAAAAACTGGACCCAATAAACAACAGCATTGGAATAAGTCACTTCAGTCCAGAATGTTAAAGTAGCTTACTGTAGAGCAGGCTGTCAAACTCATCTCACTCTGGGCCACATCAGCATCACGCTCGCCCTCAAAGGGCCGGCTGTAACTGTAAGACTGTGTAACTAACTTCTCCTAACATATTGTTAAATAACTCTCTGCATTTGATTATTGTTTATTCAAGTGTAAAGATATTGTACATGCAGTTATATCAATGAAAAATGATATTTAAACACATTTCTGTTGTTATAACATAAATCATTTAAATTGAGGGTTAAGAAACCCACATGACTCTATCAAAGATCAAACTATTAAAGAAAATAACAAACAAATATCAAACACAAGTTCTGACATTAACTTTGTTCAAAGCTGTTTGTTCACCTCTCTGCATCACTAATGTTCCTCCCTGTCGTCGTCCTGTGCATGCAGCTACATCCAAGAGCTGCTCACTGAGAGTCAGGTCTGATGAACATGGATAGATGATGTACCCGTGTTGTCTGTGCTTTCATCAACAGTTCATTAGAAACACAAGTACCTGCTCGTCTCTTAGCGAGCTGTGTTGTTAGATTGCTGCTAGTTCATGAACTCGGTCTGCGATGGTGTTTCTTCACAAACTGACATTTGTAAAAGTCTGTATCTGGTCGGAGCTCTGCTCACATACCTTCAGCATGCGCTGGGCTGTAGCTGTGTGAATATATTCTGCTGTGATTGCAGTCTGCCTTTTAATTCTTGGACAGTTTGATGTTTTTCTTGGAGGCTAAATTTAGCTCCGTGTTTGGTGTCAAAATGCCGACGTGAATTGTATCCTTCATCACCGACACGCCTCATAACACAGAAGACAGACCAGTGTTTCTCCTTGAAGCACAAACATGCATTTGCTTTCACATCTTTTATTACATTTTCTTCCCTCTGCATCAATGTTTCTCTTCGTGGACATTTTGGGATTATTTGTCGATCTTTTCCAATCGTTGGAAAACCTCTTTTCGGGCTGTTGCCTCTCCTGTCCACCTGTTGTGATCGTTTTAATGTCGGTACACAGACAACATGCTATCTCATGATTTCAACTTTCTGTCTCATCATTTCGACCATGGGGATACTTTTATTTTCAAGTCTAACTTTTAATTATTTTTACAAAAAAAACCAAAATCTTTTTTTTTTTTTTTGCTGGCGGATTCGCGGGCCACATAAAATGACGTGGCGGGCCTTGAGTTTGACACCTGTGCTGTAGACGGGTGTAGATGGGTGCAGCTACACGGCTGGTGTGCACATAGCATGTGGAAGAAGTAAAGAAAAAAACAACAAAAGGCAAAAGCCCAGTTTGCCATATTAGTATTAATGTTTAAGTACATTGGCTGCCAGTAAGGAAATAAAAGCTATATCATGTGGAGTACATGGAACATTACTTTTCAGAGGGATCAATGCTGCTTTTTCAATCATAAAAATATTGAATATCTTTTTGAAGTAGTCAAGTAGAGGTCTGGGTAAACTACTGCCAGTACAGCAGGTCCCTTTCACGATCCATGTGGAACATTTTCACCTGACAAACGTACTGACTGTAAGTATATGTAAATAGTGTCTGCTCTCTAAGACGTACTCGCCACCAAGACGGAGCGCAGCAATTCAACTCATGCAGCCGCCTCGTTCTCTGCTCTCTTTGAATCAGAGTCCCTCTCTGTCACCTCACCACCCACCCAGAGATAATTCAATAACCTCTGCAAATGAGCTCCGTGTGTGTGTGTGTGTGTGTGTGTGTGTGTTCACATGCACTGCCCTAGTAGTCATTTCCAGGTCAATCAGAGGTGATAATAATCATCATTATCTAATTATTAAATTTAGAAGACATGACTCATACAATGATTATCTATTACTACTGGGTGTGTGTGTGTGTGTGTGTGTGTGTGTGTGTGTGTGTGTGTGTGTGTGTGTGTGTGTGTGTGTGTGTGTGTGTGTGTGTGTGTGTGTGTGTGTGTGTGTGTGTGTGTGTGTGTGAGAGAGAGTGCCAGTGCCCCAATGTTAAATTGGTGTCCCTCCGCTCTGCCGTGTCTTGGCTCTGGAATAGCTTCAGACAGAGCAGATGTGTGTGTTTAGCCTCTGATGTACGGAGCTGTAGCCCCTCGCATGCACTCAAGGGCCACCGGGGTCATTATGTCGACTGTGTGTCGCTGTTTCCCAGCATGCAGCTGGCGTAGACGATCACAACAAAGCAGACATTTAGTGCGACTTTACAGAGCGGGCCATTGCACGTTGTGTGAGTTGTGTGTGCTGTGCGAGCGAGGGCACAGATGAAGTGATCAAGTCGACAGCTTGCCGAGCTGTGATTGTCACTGATTCCCCCCCCCCCCCCCCCCCCCCCGTCCTCAGGAACAACAGTGCCATCTGCCACGGGCAATGCCAGCTTGGCACTCTCCTCACCCAGGCTAAACTAGAGGGCAGGGGAGCTCGGAGCAGCTTGATATCGGATACAAGGTCTCCGTGTGAGGGTGTCTGTGTGAGCGCTGGGGGGGGGGGCACCATGCAGGTTGTTTTTCTGCTTCCCACGAGTTTGGATCTAAAAGCGTAGAAGTGAATTCTTCTGTTGTATTCCGTCTCCTTGTCTTTTGATCGCTGTTCACCTGAAGTTCACTCAGTGGTGCTGATTGACGGAGCGCAGCCTGTTGACATGCAGCTGCACCAGAAACAGCAGGCTGCATATATTTTTAAGCAGTATTCTAGTATTGGGGCCACTGTTCACCATTCAAAAACTCTCATTTCATGAATGAAATCAACACATTGAGAAGAAAGTTGCATGTTATTTGCATAACTTCTAGAAAAACAAAGTAATAATATCAGAAGAATAAAGTTGAAGTCGTTCAACGTGTCTGTGTGGTGTATGAAACATTCTCTGTCATGCCTCCTCCCTTCAGGTCCTCCAACACCACCATGCGGTCCACGAGATCTCCTACATCGCCAAGGACATCACGGACCACCGAGCCTTCGGCTACGTCTGCGGGAAGGAGGGGAACCACCGCTTCGTGGCCATCAAGACCGCCCAGTCGGTCAGTGTCGCGTGTGTCCGCGTTGTACCGCACGCCCGCTGCCTGCAGGTTCATGTCTGATTCATCGGGCTCGCCTCTCAACTGCACGGACCTCTTGTCATCTAGACGAGGACCCTTGAACACCAGCTCGTCAAGCAAACAGTTTACTCTGGTGCCCTTGGTTGTGTGTGTGTGTGTGTGTGTCGATGAGTCCAGGCTGCAGCTACACCCTCTTCTTGATGCTGAGCACCTCTCTTGGACCTGGTATGATTGTTGTGCTGCTGTTGCGTCTACGTGCCTGGCTTGTTTCGTCTGGATCCAGCTGGCTCGCTCTGGAGCCGTATTGATTTCCCGTATGAGTCGATGAGGTTTTGAGTGTGTGTCACCAGCTCTAATGGCATATCCATCCTCCCAGGGCCGTGGACCGTGGCTCTTTGACTTCGGCAGATACACACAGTGTCTCACACACACACACACACACGGGGCTGTACTCAGCATTTACACCAACCAGACTAAACAAAAAGCTGTTGCTTACCAAATGCTACCCTGGCGAGCGGCGCAGCGCGAGCTCTCATCGGTCACCTCGGCTGTCATGTACCTGGCGAGCGCCCGAGGAAAGGTCAGCGCTCTGTTTCACTCGCGTTTTCCTGGCATTTGAACCCGTCGCCGCCACTCGCTCTCGCACCGCCGGTCGCGGAGCCGACGACGAGAGGAGGCGGAGCTTATGGCAGAGGCTGTAATTGGGAAGTAACCGCTTTGATGTGAATTAACAAAGCGTCTCTGTCGTCACGAAGACGGAGGACTCGAGGTTCCTCCGAAAAAGGCCAATTTAGGAGTGCATTGAAAAGTAATTGGCTTAACGCTCGGCTCAAAGTCTCAGCGCGAGAAGGACGTGTTTTATTCTGCCGGAGATGGAAGCACATTCATTGTGTTAGAAAGGCTTTCGGAGACTCTGTTAGCTCGTCAGTCTTTGTTGTAACTTTTTTACAGAAGTTACTGTTGTAATTGGGGCGATATGGAGAAAATCACATGTTACAATATTTTTGACCAAATAGCTCGTTATGGATATTGCTACGATATTGTCGGGTTCAACAAACGTGCGTTTACAAAACATTTACACCATAAGATTTTGATAAATAACCGTCAGTGATGTTGATATCACGACTTAGTGAGTGAAGGCAAATAATAAAAAAAATGATCCGGTGAGTGAAAGAGATGACATCACTTTACTGTAGTGCAGCCTCTCTGGTGGCAGTGTTTCCAGCTCAGTTCAGTGACGGAACATTTTCAAACCATCCAAAATGTCAGCGGTGTCGATCAACGTGTCTGAGCCCAGAGTCACCGAGCAAAATGCTTTTCAATTTCATTTCTACAGCCCAACGTCACGAATCACAGATTTGCCTCAGAGGGCTGTACAATCTGCACCGCACACCACAAGGAACAACTCCCCCAAAAAAAAGCTTTAATGGGGCAAAAAAACAACCTTTGATTTGTGTCTAAATCCTGTTTTTATACCAAGAAATACCTTCTCAATAAGTTCAGCGGCAGGAGATCCTGGAGAAAGGAACCAACAGCAGGACTTCATTTGGGTGAATCTGTTATTAATATTCAGGCGGATCTCAAACAAAACTCCCGATCAGTGCAGATTTTTAATAGAACCGTGTATCTGCAGTAAAGTCGTCATCTCGACTTTTTTTTGTTTTGTTCGAATCTCTCGCCGCTGTTGCCGCAGGCGATGAATCACTCATCTGATTCAGGAGCGCTGCACTGAGGTGACCTCGTCTCCACGCTCCATGATGGACGCTCCTCCTCCAGCCACCTCACAGCTCGCTGCATTCTCCCCACAATTCACCTTCCGCTCGCCTCGGCTTCTCCTACCAGCAAGTTTTGACGGAGAAGCGGCGGGAAAAAAAAAGGAACTCGAAACAGATGGCGAGGAAAAATAAAGAGCATGTGTCGTCAAATGCCAAGAGGATGTGAATCTGACAGAGTGACGACATGTTTCAGTGTCGGCTCAGCGGGAGCCACCGTTTAGTGTCTGTCACGAACGTCTCGCGGGAAGAAAACTGAAATAGAAGCGTCTCATCCGAGGCTGCCGTCGGTCCGGTGACTCCGGCTGCACTCCGCATCGCCCCGGTCAGTCACTGATGAGGTCTGAAGCACCGTCGTACTGCAGGACTCTTTGCCGTGACAGTAGTTCTAAGGTGTGAGTCGTCTTAACTCGTTTATCGTCTGTACTTCTGCTCCCCTGACAAGAGAGACCAAGAGACGGTATCTGCTGCTGTCACTGTGTGAACAAGGCCGAGAGGAGGAGGATATGTAGCGATGCCTTAATCTGGTTTCCAGATCACAAACAAATCAGGGTCCACATGAAGATGTTAATGTAGATTCATCAAGATCTTACAAGAAGCACTCGTGCAATATTTAGCTCCCAGGAGTCGCAGTGTTCATCATATTCTACAGATTTAAGAAAACATCTTTGTTTGGGTTCAGATCGCTGCAAAAATGAAAAATTATGTAAAAAGAATCATTCCCTCGAACATTGCAAATCATATCGCAAATGCAAATTACTCACAATTAATAACAATAATACTCCATTTTATTTGTGTAGTGCTTTAAAAGGTACTCAGAGACACTTTACATGGTCACAACAGAAACAACAGAAGAAGATGGATGACATCATAACAGTAAGGAACAACACGGAAATGAAAAAGATACTTAACTGACTTCACCGCTTCAAGGCAGATTTAGGAGATGAGTTTTAAGTCGGTGGATGAATCTTCTTCATGTGATGTAAATGTGAATAAGCTTCTCACCCTGCTGCCGCTATAGACGCGCTGCTCCGTCCCCGTCAAACACGCCAACACATAAATCACAAGCAGCTCCACTGATTTACAGATTCACAGTCTGGAACTTCAACCTTCTGGTTTTAGTCGCTTTCACTTCTTGCAAGAATTTGTCAGCGTTGAACAAATCAGCAAACAATCAGTCACTGAAGACACTGTTGCCTTCAATGAAAGATTTTCGACAAACTAATTGCAGAAGTGGCAAAATTGTCCGATCCAGTTTGCTGCCATTTTGTTTTTCGTGCTGGTGGACGAATGGACGCATCCGTAATCGGCTGTCAGCAAACCAATCAGGTACCTATGACTCATCCTGCCGAAGCCGACAGCATGTTACAACTCTGAGAAAGGATCACTTCGCCCGTCGTCTCGACAGTTTCAAGGCAAACAGAAGATGTAAACCACTCGCATTACAAAGTCAATGACCAGGTATGTGCACGTGTCTGCGTGTGAAACACCAACGAAGAAGTTGAGCCGGTCGCAACTTTTTCGGGAACGCTGAGAAAATAATGCTTTTAGTTGCAATGTTGGTCTGAGCACGACTCTAATCTCCTGTCATGAGGAGGTGCAGTCGCCATTTAACCAGAATAAGAAGGCATGGTCGCAGTTCTGACCCGTGTGTGTGTGTGTGTGTGTGTGTGTGTGTGCGTGTGTGTGTGTCCGTGGGTGTATAACGTGTCCTTATCTCCCCAGGCTGAGCCTGTGATCCTGGACCTGCGGGACTTGTTCCAGCTCATCTATGAGATAAAGCAGCGAGAGGAGATGGAGAAGAAGGCCCAGAAGGACAAGCAGTGTGAGCAGGCGGTCTACCAGGTACGCTGCCCGGCGCACGGTCTGACCTTTTCTTTAAAGCCAGCGACGGCCGTCCGTCCGCCCCATGCACGCTCACGTGACATCACAGGAACCACTGGAGGGAATTCCTTCAGATTTGGCCCAAACGGACCCGAGGTTTGAACTGATTACAATGGGGGTCAAAGGTCATTGTGACCTCACAAAACAAAATTCGTACCCATTACTCAAGAATCCATATTCTAATTATGTAAATTTCACACAAATGTCTTAAGAGGGTAAAATGGCGTCAGAGCTCCGGACTGCGAACGAAATGGTTTCGTGAGTCAAGAGTTCACGTCGTCTCATTCATCCAAGTGCTCGATGATGAGCGGCGACGCCACGGTGCATTCCATCCCCACATCCACACGCTTGAAAGCCTCCTGGAGAGACGCCGACAGCTCTCGACTCAGACAGTTGGTCAGCCAGTGGAAACGTGCTGAGCCCTGGATGAGCGAGGACTGCTGACTCGACTGCTCGTTATTTCGAGTTAACCTCATTTTAATCATCTGACATAAGTATGACGAGCTTCATCTGAGAGACTCTTGACTGACAAGTTGAGGAAGACTTGAAAAAGACAAACATCGAAGCCAGTGAGTGACATGCAGAGCAGCAGCTTCCAGGTTTCATCAGTGGCGCCATCTGCCCGTTCACCGTCCTCTGTTCTGTCCTCTCTGCATCACCTGTTTCATTTCTCTTTATCTCCGTGTCTCTCTCTCTCTCCCTCTGATTGTTGCCAAATGATTTTTTTTCCCGGATGCTGGGAAGCTGCCACGTCTTGCTGCGCTTTCCACCGCCTCTCTCTGCTCCACCGGCTTAACTTCCTCCCCCTCTTCTGTCTCCTCTCTCCCTCCTCGCTGTGCGATCTCTCTCCCTCTGTACCGCCTGCCCGCCGCTCTTCTGCAGACAATACTGGAGGAGGATCTGGAGGACCCGGTCTACCAGGTAACTTCCTAAACCAATCGGCATTGCATTCTCGTCGGCTTGCTCCTCCTCTGTGTGTGTGTGCACTGTTGGGGAGACGTCTGGTTGCAGCGTGCGGTGCAGATGTTTGTGTGATGTCCACAGCAGCAGGAGACGCCCTCCGGTGTGTGTTGTGTGTCTGCGTGCATGTCTGCCAGTCGAAAGATGTATTTTACTTTTCTGCTTAAATTCTCCTCCTTGTGTCACCCGGATCTATTCTTCTTCTGCTTTTTATTTTTTATGAATAATATTGACAATGCTGTTTGACTAATCACCTCTGCAATTTCACCACTTTTCTCTCAACTTCCTTTATCTTCCAATTTTCTCTTCCGCTTCTTCTTCTTCTTCTTCTTCTCCCCTCCTCCCTCCGCTGCTGACGTTGTAGTACATTGTGTTTGAGGCGGGACACGAGCCCATCCGCGACCAATCAGAAGAGAGCATTTATCAGGTACTCACAAGCTCGTCTTGTCTGCTTGAGGTTGTTTTTTTTTATCACGTCATCTTGTACTCAGCGGTGGTCAAGCCACCAGCAATAACAACAAGCAGCTCTTTAAAGTGTTCAAACAAAAGGAGAGTTCAGAAAATACAATATTGTTCTCTTTCACAATAAAAGCTCGTGCCTGATCTGTATCTCCCAAACAGACAAATGTACTGGAACATTTGTTTTTTTCAAACTTAGTTACAACGCTGCAGGTCTTGCTCTATCTCTCTCTCTCACATCCAATTTACTTCAAAAATGAACGCTTACAAATCAAGGTTTGAATCGATTATGGGTCAAGTCATCTGGTAAAGGCGTCTCTTCACTTGTTTTCTAGGTGTCGTGTTCTGACTCGTAGCTCTGCCTGGTGGCTGCAAGTGCCTCTTGGACTGGAGAGCGTTTATGCTTTTGTTTGTTTACAGTTTCTTAGTGAACTTCACATTAGCTGTGCACAACTAAATAAGCCTCGATAAGAAAAGGAATGTCCTCCGTTTTTTGCGTGCGTCGCCCTCCTCAAAGCCGCAAACGGTGACTTCAAACGTCCGGTCCGCTGGACACGCTGCTCGCTGATCGCTCCAAGAAGAGCTTTGTTTTGTCGGCAGTGGTAGAATTATAAAATGCAGAATCTAACTGCGCAGCGGCTGCTGGTAAAGACAACAAGGTCAGCGTGAGCTCAGCGTGAATGTAGCAAAAGAAAGGCCTTTCACAACGGAACCGTAGTCGACTGGATGCAGCCTTGATCTTCCATTGCTTGCCACCAGCTACATCACTATATATATATATTGTGCTCATAAAATGAAATGTACATACAGGAAATAAAAGACGAAGAACAGAGGCGAGCAACGCTCTGCAGAGGGCCCGACAGCTAAAGCTGGCTGCCCCAGGGAGAGGAGCCTTTCTTTGGGTGCTCTCCTCAGAGGACGTGGGTAGAGCTCCGCGGGATGAAGAGGGGAAGGGCTCTGTGCCGCGTGGAGGTTATTCCTGGTTACCCCTCCTCTTCTTTCCTCCCTGAGAGAGGAGATGAAAGAAAGGCAGTCGATCCGGGGGGGGGGGGGGGGTGAGAAAGATGAATCACCAGCCTCTCGTTTGATCTTTAAATAAAATGGTGCGTGAACTAACACGCACAAACAAAGTGAGCCTCAGCCTGCAGCCACAGAGGAACTAATGTATGAATAAAGACGGCGGCTTCTGGAAATAAACATGTGAACGAAAGAAAGGCTGGTGCTGGATCGATACCCACGCTCTCTGTCAGTGCTGCCTTTCATTGTCTGATTGGTGCACATCGACCTGGGGAAGATGAAAACTTTGTTTCAAACACCGTGTCACTGTAGGAGAAACACAGACCCAGGATTCAAGGCAAGGCGAGTTTATTTGTACCGCACATTTCAACAACAAGGTAATTCAAAGTGCTTCACATGAAACCATTAAAAGCATCAAAACACAAGGCAAAAGAAAAGGAGATTTAACAACAATTAAGAACAGTGTGAGAAATAAATGCAGTAGTGAAATGCAGGAAATTGATTAATATATGAATTGAATGTGGTTCAATTAAAGGCAGCAGCAAACAGAAAAGTCTTCAATCTTGATTTAAATGAGCTGAGGGTCTCAGCAGACCTGCAGCTTTCTGGGACTTTGTTCCAGATATGTGGAGCAGAAAAACTGAACGCTGCTTCTCCATGTTTAGTTCTGACTCTGGGAACAGATAGTAGACCGGTCCCAGACGACCTGAGGGGTCGGGATGGTTCATAAGGTAGCAGCAGATCAGAGATGTATTTTGGCCCTAAACCATTCAGTGCTTTGTAAACCAACAGCAGGATTTTAAAGTCAATTCTTTGTTGGACAGGAAGCCAGTGCAAAGACATCAGAACTGGAACATACCCGTGCGCTTTGAGTCTCCTCATTGCACACACGCTGTCAAATGTATCCGCCTGCGTGACACGGAGATATTACATGTCTCCATGTGTGTCACAATCTGAGTTATTACATGTCTGTGGCTGTGATAAGCAGCCTCATCCATTCTTCATTAGAGAGAGAGAGACAGAGAGACCGTCACCGCAGGCCTCGTAGATGAGTTCTCACTCCGCAGATTTTAATTCTGATTATACACACACACACACACACACACACACACACACACACACACACACACACACTGCCAGTGATTGATTTGACTCCCGAGGAGCCAGTTTTCAGGGTTTTTGTCCCAGCATGCGACGTGTGATGTGCGAAGTTCCACTGTGTGAGTAAACCAGAGGTAACGGGCTCTCTTGGCCGACTGTGTAGGTTCCCACCAGTCAGCAGAAGGAAGGGGTCTATGACGTCCCAAAGCGACACCCAGTGAGTGACCCGTGTGTTTGCTCCACCCCCCCCCCCCCCTCAGACAAACCTCTCAGCTGTAGAGCCCCCCCCCCCCTCTTCCGGCGCATCGTGAAGCTCTGATGTTGCAGTGACTCTTCATGTCTTCAATGTTTCCGCTGAGAGGTTTTGCTGGGACCCAGTGCTCTTGTGCTGCTGTTCTGCTTGTGCTGTAGCTGTGGTGCCTGCTCCCGTATGGTCATAACCCGGTGTGTGTGTGTGTGTGTGTGTGTGTGTGTGTGTGTGTGTGTGTGTGTGTGTGTGTGTGTGTGTGTGTGTGTGTGTGTGAGTGTGAGAGAGTGAATGCATGCATGCCTGGCTTGGTGTTTTTTTTGCCCGGTGGCAAAGCCTGCATGACCTTCTCCCTGATTGTGCCCAACACGTTCCTGCCTCCGTCATCTTTCCCCGTAACGGATATGAACCATGTGTCTGACTTTAGAAT
This sequence comes from Melanostigma gelatinosum, assembly GCF_949748355.1. Classification (NCBI taxonomy): domain Eukaryota; kingdom Metazoa; phylum Chordata; class Actinopteri; order Perciformes; family Zoarcidae; genus Melanostigma; species Melanostigma gelatinosum. Next base: position 28,381,712 of record NC_136637.1, read on the forward strand.
GTGCATGGCCTCATGTTTTTCAATCTATACATCAGGACGGTCATGCAATTAAGCAAAGTGTTTGCAGTATCCATCTATATCGCTGTGTGTGCAGGTGTGTGTGTGTGTGTGTTGCTGGTCTGTAGATCAGTGTTCCCTCAGCCCATCCAGAGCCCACCGGCTCCATTATTAACCCTTAAACCTGCTAAAACTGTCAGTCGCAATCCCACTCCATGATTTCTTTTTTGAGTGGAGTTGGAATCAGTCTGGCAGTTTTCTGGCTGCATATTATCCCGACTTTGGTAAGAAGCTTACAGGCGCCGTAGTATTTCTGTTCCCTCCTCTCCCGGCCCACAACACATGCTGCTGTTTGGGTTGCCTTTGTGTCTGAACGTGAGCAAATCCAATATTTCTCTCTTGTTGTGCAACCAATTGGACGAGCCGTCCATTCTGGTTTGAACGAAGCGAATTCAAGTCTCTCAGAGGGAGGAACCACAACCCAGGATCATAGCAATACCAATGGATCACAAATTGAAGAATGCGTTTTGTGGCTCGTGTTGTGATTTGAAGATGCTGTAATCTGGTTGTAAGGTGAATATTCAGACTCGGAGGAAGAAAGAAGACTGCTGCTGTGCTTCTCTCTCTACGGCTCGAGTCTTTCAAGCATGTGGCACCACAGTAAGTGATGTCACAGCACGTCTCTCTCATCATATTGCATATGAGCAGCCTCCAGGAGACATTTCTGAGAGTTACAATATCTCACATTTAGTGGAAAGAACTGCAGAAGTGTCACAAAGGATGCTAACACGGCAGCGGAGCCGCTGTAGGATGTGATTGAAATACATGAACAGCAGCACAAGGTAATTGCAAAGCAGCTATCCAGCCTCAAAGGAGTTGGTTTCACTTATTATTACCAAATGAAAATAACATGATGATGTTATTGTTGGTGTGGAGACTGCAGGGCTCAGTGAAGCGTATCTGCATAGAAAGAAAGATGACTGTGTGTGTGTTTGGATCGTATTGACCTGATTGATTGATCACAGTCGTCTGTATCGCTACAGGCAGACTCCCCTCACTTCATACAGTCGGCAGGGAATTACAATCAGTTCATCAACGACGAGCACTGTTGTGTCCTCGCACGGAGCCGACGTGTAACGTCTGTTCCTGCAGCAGCTGTCTGCTGTCAGTCCGTCTGGAGAAGGCGGTTAGCGAGCGGAGACGGACGAGCGGAGACGTTTACGGATTTGACGGCAGAGCGCTGTTTTCTCCTTCTTATTCAGCCGACACGGCGCGAGCGGTAGAAGCTGTTGTGACGTCACTGAGACGGGCTTGACCAGAGGCAGCAGCATTTATCTGACCATTGCTGCTCACGGTGGACTTGATGTGCGTCGTAGTCTCAGCAGAGGGATTAACAGTGCTACTCTACGTCTGGGAGGAAATGATGGCGCTGGCTGCAGAAACGTCGTTTCTCTGTCGCCTTCTGAAACGATGACAAATCAATAAAGCACACACACACACACACACACACGAGGCCGCTTCAATCCACTCGGACCCCCTAAGAACTGAGAGAGTGTTGAATCAACAGTGGAGGTCAGCAGCATGTCCAAACATTCGGTTAGTGTGATGCATGACATTCATCAAACCATTCATCATGAATAAATACGAGTCTGTGTCTTGATTGGCCGAGCTTCCTGGTTTAAATCAAGGTTGCATCAAGATAGGCTGAGTTGAACCAGCAAAGACTCATTTATAAACCCGATGAAATCATGTTTCAACTTCAAACCAGCTTAAGAACATTTAAACCTCTCATTCAACCTCAGCTTACTTTTTACTCTAAAACGAGATTCAATTCAATTCTGTTGCACCAAAACCTTAAACTCCAATTCATCCTGTGATCCATTCTTAACTTTCAACTTACACTTCAGGAGCTTTAACTTTTTTAAATTGCTCCCTTTTTTCGATGGATTTAGCAAAAATACTGGAGTTCCTGGAGAAAAGGAAAGAGACAAACTCAACTCTGATTGATTTCTGTGACGCTGCTGAATTTCTCTGAAGCGTCCTTTATTTGCTCCATGTCCACGCGTGAAAGAGTGACCGAGAAAATGATTCCAAGGCCGTGAAAAACGTTGTGTGTGTGTTTGCAGTGTTCTCGACCGCGTGCCAGTTCGATCAGTCAGGCAGCGGGGGGTCGGCGGGGGGTCAGCGGGGGGTCAGCGGGGTGGCGTTAATTAAAGGGGCTGCGATAATTGTATGCAGAAGACATGTGCACAGGTAATTACGGTTTCCCCTGAGACGGCTAATTGACGGGTGGCGGCCGTACTGATGAGGAGATGGAGAGGGTGTATAATGGGCACAGAGGGATAATTGGCAGGGCAATGGCCGGCGAGAGAGTGGAGAAAGAGAAGCAGAGGAATGAGCAGCGGACTGCAGCTCTCAGCAAAGAATAACAGCAGATGTGTTTCAAACAAACCGTCAGGTGCATTTAAACGTCCCCGAAGGATTGGCTTCATTTCATCAGTTGGGTTTTAAAGGAACCATAATGAGTCCGGGGGTTGAAAAATGGACAATATTTCCAGAACTGATTAGTGTTTGGGCGAGCTGTTCCCGTTCTTCAGCCTCGGCTAATGACGACCATACTTCATGCTTTCATCCAAAGAAAAGGAAACACTCAGCAATATTGTACGTCGCGCACCAACTGCTCTCGCTTTGCCAGACCAATCTGCACGTTGTGTGTCGGTGCCAGGCATCATCATTCAGGGTGCAAAATACATGCAGATACCACCAGTACGGCTCTCATACGTGTTTCAGCAGAGGACTGAGCTGTTGGCTGCTTTGTTTTAATGGCATTTGTTTCAGATTATTAAGACTTTTAGATTGTAATTCACTTCAACGGAGAGCAAACTGCAGGAAGGAAGCCGTTTTGTCCATCTATAATGTAACATCCTCCCTTCAGTTAGCTCTCATACAGCATGTCAGTTCATCCAGGTGCTCTTGCCGTGCCTGTCTGTCTCACAGACAGAGCAGCTTTACACGAACACAAAAGAGGCTTTAGAGCCCAGCTCAGCGCTGTAGTGTAGACTACAGGTAGGGATGATCTTTAAACCTGTTCAAATCTTCACTTGGGCTCCAAGTCTGGCGAGAGGAGTGTTGTTCTGTGCTCTGAGTGTGTGTGTGTGTGTGTGTGTGTGTGTGTGTGTGCGCGTCGTGACACCTGCTGACCATCATCCTCCTCCCCCCTCATTTCACCGCTCTCCCCTCTGTCTCACCCTCTCTCTGAGTGTACGAACATTTGCATCCCTCCTGCCATCTAACACTGGGGTTGTGATTGCAGAACGGACATCAAAGCCCCCCCCACCACCACCACCATCCTCATCATCATTATCACGAGCAGCCCCTCCAACAAGAGCAGCAGCAGCCGGCAGTGGCAGATCTGATAGACTTAGGCCTGGGAATGGCGACTCAGGTAAGGAGCTCGTGTCTTCTTTGACCCGGTTTGATATATAAGACCAAACACCGGACCGGCGCACCGGGTTTTACCACTAAGTGTTGCACTGGACTCGGCAGCCGCGCCCAACAGGGACATAATGACACTGAAGGAGAAAGGCCGTGAATAAGAGTTTAACCGCCAATAGACACTACAGAAGAAGAAGATGGAGGGAAGCGGCACCATGTTACACGCATAGACTGTGTATAGAAGAAGCGGACGTCGTCGTCGTGACGTCACCCATTAATTAGTTTGATGCGGTTTTGAAGCCTCAAATTCAGCGTTTTGGCCGTCGCCATCTTGGCTTTTTGCAACCAGTGAACAGAAGTTACGATATTTAGACTGAGGGAGAGTGACGTAGAGACGCCACATGCGTCTCCGGTAGCAACAGCGATCTGTCAATCACAGTAAGCCCCGCCCTAAAGCATCCCCTGCTTTATGGTCTGTGTGACTCTAAATGGACCATAATGTACTAAATGAACATCATGCTGTATTGAAGAAGACTTGAAACTAGAGATTGAGACATAAACTCATGTTTACAATGTTTACTGAGGGAATAAATCAAGAGAGAAGTGGAGTCATTTTCTCATAGACTTCTATACAACCAGAGGAGTCGCCCCCTGGTGGCCACTAGAGAGAATGCAGGTCAGTGACGCCATCGACTCAGGTTGATGATGCAGGCAACGTTTTAGCAGGTTTGCATGAAATCAAAGTGGTTCAAACTTGATCAAAACAGAAATCAACCCAACTCTAGTTGCGACTAAAGCAAAGAAGTGTCCTCAGTTATTTGTGAGCAACATTCTGTTACCCATCAGCCCCGATGAGCAGCTTCTTCAGGCATGTCCTCCGATGATGTACTCTCCCTCGCCCTCGTCTTTACCGCACCGTCTCTAGCCGTGAGGTCAGCCCGGCTCTTGACCCTCGTCGTGCATGAATAAAACATGCGACCCTGCCGTTGCGTAGCAGCCAGGTTGAGGCAGAAAGTAAAGCGGCGTGCCGTATGTATGGCTGCATCCGGGCGGTCATATCTGCATGTGTACTTGTGCGAAAGAGACAGAGAAAAAAACAACCTCTCCGAGCGCAGGTCCTCTCAGGGCGGAGTGGACGTAAAGGTCAGAGCGTCTGTCAGAGAACTGGTGGAGGTCGGCGGGGTGAGCCGGCAGACACGGCACACAGAGTCGAGCCGCTCACGGTACATTAATAAAGCATTCAAAACACTGTGATGATCACAGCAGCCTGACCCCACCGCCGGAATATTGAGTGCTGGAAGTGGACGGAAAGTCTATAAACGTCCAAGTTCCTGGACTGTTTGACGAACGTTAGCAAAGGCTCCGTGGTATTCGACTGGTAGCAACAGCCACAGAAAGTTATTGTGTTTCATGTCCAGGAGAGTGTTTCTGAATCGCGTGGACTTCCTGTTATCAGTCCATGTTGCATATCTTGGATACATCTGGTATGGTCTTGTTGATCTTTATCTCCTGTGTTCGGCTCAGCAATAGTACACGTTATATTCTCATAACGTACCCGTCACTGTAAAGAACACCGTGCTCTCAGATCCATTTCCTGATAGATGCAGGAAGAACTTTGTGACCTTACGAGGGGGAAGATATTCTAAGAACATTCATTATCTCAAAAGAAATGATCCGCCTCCATGATTTATGCAAATCTCTGACCATGTATTCAAGGCTGAACTTCCTTTACGGCTATAAATAGAGTTTTACTTCACTCGCCACCGGGCCCAAAGATATTACTAATGACGGAGGAAAAAAAGGGCGCTACTAAAGAGGAGGATCATCGGGAGGACTGAAAGGAAGCAGAAGAAATTCAGATCAAATAGAAACGTCTGCTGTCTTTGATCGTGATTCCCTCTGAGGCAAACCACACGTCCTCCGTACGGCAGGGGGGGGGGGGGGTCTGCTGTTATACCAGCCGATAGAAAGGAGAAGATGACAAAGACTGTGTGTGTCAGTGGAAGATTGTGATCACTCTTGGTAGGTATGTCATCATCGTCACTCATTTCATCTCATTGTCCCATCTCTCCATCGTTACCTTCTTCTTCTTCTTCTTCTTCTTCTGTGTTGCTGCCACAGTGTTCAGGTAGGTACCACATGTACCAACATACCAAGCTAGTGTCGTGTCGCATGCGTTGTGTGCTGCATGTTGCACTGGAATGCAAACCGACCCAGATAATATATAAATATATATATACATATATATATAGATAACATTATTGTTGTTGTGGCTGACTGGTCCTTTCTCTTGTTCTCAGAATATCAACCAGTTAGAGATTTTTGGAGACATGTCCACGCCTCCTGACATCACCTCTCCATCGGTGAGTCGCTGTCCTGCATACGAGGGATGGGTCGTGATTGTTTTAAATATTTGAACAGTTTATTGCGACCATTGTCTTGTCTTCAAAAGAATACTTGGTTCGATTTAGTAGAAGATTATGGTTTAGGTTGAAATAAACTGTCAGAAAGCCACGTAGGCAAACTTCTACCGTGCGCCGCGGCAAAACACACTTCATTCAAACTCGACAGAAACCAAACGAAACTGACTGAAACGTCTACTTTTCCTGATGAAAATGACGAACCGAAATAGAAAACATTTGCTAAAAGCTAACGCACCGAATGAGTTCTACTCCTGTTCTTCTTCTGTGGTTTCTCCGCATACTCTCGTATCGAACAGTTATTCTGCTCCAAAAGCCCAACTCTCCTACATGCACAGTTTGTGTTCTACGTCTTATAAAATCCAAACTGTCTTTCCGATGATGATGATGATGATGATGATGATGTGTGTTTTTTCCTGAATCCACAACCTGCACAGACCCCCGCCTCTCCAGCCAACATTCTCGACCCCTCGCTGGGCCTGCAGCCTCCCACGGAACTGTACGCTCCCTTCAACCCTGCGTCTGTGCCCTCAGGTAGGACCGGGTTCATTTTTAAGCTTAAATACACCCGCTGCTACAAGCGTAGGGGGAAAGAAACGCAGCGGGGGGGGGGGGAGAGAGAGAGAGAGAGGGAGAGAGAGAGAGAGAGAGGGCGATGAGAAATAAATAGAGGGGGACGGAATAGGATTGAAATGTGGATGAGGGGGGGAAAGAGGAGAAACGGTGGTGTTGGTTGTGTGTTGAATATAAAATGCATCATTAGCTCGCGGCCTCAGATGCTGCTGATTTAGCTGTGGCTGAGGCAACTGTGGTGGTCAGAGGGAAGTAATGAAACATGCCGAGGTGACGGTATGCACGGTGAATTAGACGTCGGTGTGTCCTGGATCTCCCGCTTTACTCCTCTCGTCTCCCCGGCTCTCTCACGTGTCAGCGTGGGAGAGCGGCCGGGGTTAAACGTCAACTTCCTCCACCGACGAGCGAGTGCGCGATGGAAACAGCTCCTGCTGATGAGTTTGAGTGATTTTAATGAGCGCGTGTCGGGCTTTGCGTAATGACTCTCCCTCGTTCTGGAGGTGATTATAATAGTTCACCGTGACCATCAGGAGACACCGCATTAGCTGCAGGCAGAAGTAGGGCAGCACTCTCTGGGTTTGTGTGGATAATATGCATATGCACTGTGGGCATTTCAATCACTTTCTTCTCTAAGATTTTACGAAATGCCAACATGTTCTATGTGTTCCTGAACCCCAAACCTGAAACCCAAACCAGCACGTTTTCTTTAAACAAGTGCCAAAAGTACACCTTTATCCAAGCAGAAGCTGTGAAAAACTTGGAGACATGTTTAACGTATAGATTCCATTGTTTTTCTGTTTTCTAAAATAAATGATCAAGGAAATTCAAATAGTTTTCTTCTTCATGATGATTTATGGCATTGTAGTCGTTTCTTTAATTTCAGCTTTTAGCCATGATTGTTATGCTGATGATGCTGTTTCCATAGAGGTGCAGGACTTCTATATATCGCGGTTCAGAACAAGGCCACGGAGAGAAGAACGAGCTGCTTTGGGTTCAGAGGTCAACCTGAAACTGTTTCCCCTCCACCAGGTTACGTGACGATGGGAGCCGTACCCCCCGGCCACTGGTCCCAGCAGGCGTTCGCCGCCCAGACGCCGCTGGCCTTCGGGGTCCAGTCTCCTCTTGGTCCGGGCGGCCAGCCTCTCATCTGGGGCCAGGCCAACATCTTCCCCGCCACGCAGCAGCAGTGGGCAGCCATGGCAGCCGGAGCCTTCCCCCCCACAGCCTACCTCCCCGCCCAAACCGTGGGGTTGCCCGCCATGTTCCAGGCCCTCGCCCCCGTCACGGCGATGCCTCCGGGCAGCGAGAGCCACCCGGGCGCGTCGGCTGCCTCCCCCTCGGCGTCGTCGAGTCCGCAGCACGGGGAGAGGGCGAGGAAGATGGGCAAGGAGATGTTCAAGGTGGGGAGAGGTCTGATGAGAGGTTTGGTCATGATGCAAGAGCAATATACCTGAAAGAGGAACAGAGTGCTGCAGGAATGAGTCAGCATGTTTGCACTTCCCTCGTTTTATCGTCAGCGGGTTTAGTTGTTAGAAGTCTGAGATAAAGTCTGTGGTGAACACAAGCTTGAGAGATTTTAGTGTTTTGTTCTACAACATAAAATGTGTCAGTCTCTTGTATTTAAAGGTTTTACGTATCTTAAAGAAGGCAGAGTGTCAATGAGATGAGGGAACCAGAGCGATGCTGCAGAAACACGTCATCCCTGCAGCTCGATCAGTCTGAAGGGAACAAACGTAACGCCACTGTTTGTGAACTCATCCGGGTCGTTGTTTGTGTCTCTGTTTGTTCCTATTTTGTGGCTTTCGGTGCGTCCTGTCTTCATCATTGCATTACTGTTGACAATAAGGAATGTTGTAAATAGATGGGGGACAGGGAGCGAGATGGGGAGCGATAGAGGTCCCCGACCGGTCATGAACTGGAGACATTAAGAGAATGATCCCAGTCACTTCCACACAGGGAGGCACACAGCTTACGATTTAAACACTGATGAAGCCCACATATCGTTTTTTTGGGGGAAAAACTCACTGCCCAGTTTTCACTGGCGAGCCTTCCTCACCAACTTCTGCCTCTTCTTCAGGACTTCCAGCTGGCAAAGCCTCCGGCCATGCCGGCCAAGAAGGGCGAGCAGCCCGGCTTATCGGGAACCTCGGAGGCCTTCAGCAGTTACTTCAGCCGCGTGGGCACCGCGCAGGACACGGACGACTGCGACGACTTCGACATCTCTCAGATGAACCTGACGCCGGTGACCTCCACGACGCCGTCCACCAACTCACGTGAGAGCTCCGTCCATTCACCTTCTTTTGTCCGTCGCTCTCTGCGCTCTTTCGTGTCTGACTTGGCTTGTCTCCCCCCCCACACCCCCACACACCTTTTGCAGCTCCCACCCCGGCTCCGAGGCAGATCTCCCCCTCCAAGTCCTCAGCCTCCCACGTCAGTGACCCCCCCACCGACGCCACAGACCCGCCCACAGACGACTCGTTCGGGGAGGCAGAAGGCAGCCCGAGCCGCAGTGGAGAGGAAGACGCTGTAAGTGTGTGTGTGTGTGTGTGTGTGTGTGAGGACGGTAGAAGAGGAGTCAGTCAAGTGTGTGTGTGCCTTTAATAACTCGCTCCTTATGCTCCTATAACCTGCGCGGCGTGTTGAGATCTGCTGATAAACAGCCTTTGTGGCGGTGCTGGCGGGCCAGGTAATCACTCTGGCTGATTAGGGGGCCGATGCTGTTGTGTGTGTGTGTGTGTGTGTGTGTGAATGAATGTGCACATGAAGTGTGTGTTTCTGCGTGCCTGCATGAGTATGTGGTATCGGCGTGTGCGTGGTCAACGCCGCGTTAAATTAGCTGGCGCGATTGTCAGAGACATCGTTAAGCTGTTATTAATACGAGCCAGGAAGCGTCCATACATCACCGCTTCTACACGCACAGACGGGGGGGGGGGGGGGGGGGATTCATATTCATTTTAAGGAGCAGCACCTTGATCCAACAGAGGGAAATGAAGGGAAGATGAGAGGATAAAGAGGTTTTCAGGGAGGGCGGAGGAACTCTCTCTGCCTTTGACCTTCCAGGAAACAAGCAGTTCTTTCCTCGACATGTTTTTCTCTTTCTCTCTTTTTGTGTTTCTTTCTTTCGCTCCCTCACTCTGCAGCCGTGAAACATTAGTTTTATGCCCCCGATCCAGCTATTGTTGAAAAAAAAGAAGAAATGTCTGAAAATGTCACCAGGCTCTGAATAACACACCGTTGCTTTTCACAACCAAGAGAACATGTGCAGCGGTGACGGCGGCGGAGCGGAAAGGTTACAAAAGACGGGAAAGATGGAGCGAAGGCAGAAAAACAGCCCCCCCCCCCCCCCTCTGCAAGGTGTGAAGAGCAGAAGTGGTTTTAACAAAACAACAAGAAGAGGATAGATCAATAGAATGAAAACTGAATCTGTGTGTGTGTGTGTGTGTGTGTGTGTGTGTGTGTGTGTGTGTGTGTGTGTGTGTGTGTGTGTGTGTGTGTGTGTGCTCTTTTCAAAGTGTCCTTCAGACTGTTGACACCTTTTACTTCCTGTTGACGTCCTCTCTTGTAGTCTCCACTGAGTCCTCCTTTCAGATTTATTCCTCTTCTGTCCCTTCTCTTATTCTCCCCTCCATCAACTCCTCCTCCCACACTTTTCTCTTCCTTTCCTCCCCCCTTTCTCTTCCCCTCTCTAGGCGTGTGGTTCTGGGTCGCCCTGCCCCAGCGAGACAGCAGAGCCCAGCCCAGACCAGGCCAGTCCAGAGGCTGGGAGCTAGATAGCAGCAGGGCAGGGTAGGTGTCGATGCCTCTCCTCCTGCCCCCCCCCCCAACTCCTCCTCCCTGCCCTTATCTGTTCTTCTGGTTGACTGTCGTACATTAATCAAGCTGATCGCTCTCCGTGTGCTGCATCTTTTCTTTTTTCGTCTTTTCCTCCCCTGTTGTTTGTTTCTGAGGGGTGACAGTAGACCGGTACAGTCCGGTACCACTACGAGACTCTCAAAACCCACATTCAACGACCCGCCGCCATCACATTCAGGAGGTTCTGCTTTCAGCAGGAGGCAACCTCCGCTTCTGCAGAGTCACACCGATGAGGAAGTGTCTTAAGACTGCATTCTCTCTAGTGTCCACCAGGGGGCGACTCCTCTGGTTGTATAGAAGTCTATGAGAAAATGACTCTACTTCTCTCTTGATTTATTCCCTCAGTAAACATTGTAAACATGAGTTTATGTCTCAATCTCTAGTTTCAAGTCTTCTTCAATACAGCATGATGTTCATTTAGTACATTATGGTCCATTTAGAGTCACACAGACCATAAAGCAGGGGATGCTTTAGGGCGGGGCTACACGCTGATTGACAGGTCTCTACCAGAGACGTATACGGTGTCTCTGCGTCACTCCTCCGGAATAATTGGAAACATTCGTTCCCAACTGGAAAAATTCAAGTGAACAACAGCTACGTGTTGTTAAAGCAGTAAAATACAGAATGACGTCTTCTCTGTGGCGTCCAAGTTGTTTCTACATTTCGACTTAAAAGTCAAAAACACACCGAAGTCGGAAGAACGGGTTTTCAATCTGTGCTTGCTGCATTTCCAAAACTGTTAAGTTCGCCTGCTGCTGCACCGGATTGTCTGATATCAAGTGCAGTCTGTCACACGAAATCGTAAAATACGTCGTGAAGATCAGTTTCATCGCAACAAACGCAGACAGCAGGTCAAAGACCTGTAGCTCCGCTGGCAGCAACGGCTCAACTGCCGTCAACCAATTTCGAGGCAATTTTCTTCCAATTCAAAAAGAAAACAAGTTGTTATGATTTTGAAAGTTTCCTCACTCTTCTGTGGCACTTAAACCATTTGAATGAATACCTTTGCTGCACATGATGTCACGTGTTTCTTGTTTGTCACGCGATAACAAAAGGAAGCGACTACTTTCACCCCTCGGCCCTCCTTCACCTGACGTCTCGCATGCTCAAAGGAAGGCATGAGTGGCTTCGGTTTGTCGTGTGAGATGGTGCATGTGTCGTGGGTTTTTGTGTGTGTGTGTGTGTGTGTGTGTTGGTTATTTGTGCCGTAGCCTCACCTGGACTTTTGTAAGCATGCGGCATGAGTTCCTTTGAAACGCTGTGTGACGAGCTCATGGTGTTTGCTTCTTTGTTGTCCTCATCGTGTCCCGTCTGGGTGACGCGTGTCCTCCTGCTGTCAATCACGCCCGCGCGCCCTGAACAGCACACATGAACATGCAGTTTGTCTTCTCAAGGAGACAGTGGGACACACGCCACAGAGGGGAGTCGAGGTCCAACAGTCAGGATCAGCAGAAAGAAAAAGGTTTAAGATTGCCGATCGTCGATTTTTCCTTGTTGGCAGATACAAATCGTTGTTGTTGTTTTGTTTAGTTATAGCAGCTAGTAAACAAGGCTTCATTCTGTTCATCCACCAATGTCCCGAAAAAATCAATTCAACCGCCCTGAAGTCAGTGTCAACAGTTCAAAAGTCTAAATGTCGTCCTTTAACTTTGCTATGGTGGTCATCTGCATGAAGACACACAATTAAAGTGACATTAGTTTTCATGATATGTTATAAACTGCTTAGAGCGAGTGTTGAGAAGTGAATCGTTCATAGTTCCCTCTCTAATATCTATTTTATATTTCTGTAAAAACATTTCCCTCAAACAACTGTTTCTCACCAAAAACCTAATTTTACAAGATGACATTTGAACACATCACAATTAACTTACAACTCTGCCGAGTAGCGCTTGAACGCGTCATGATGTAACTGAACGGAACCTCCGTTCGTTCGCTGTTCGCTGCGATGCTGCTAACTTTAGCAGCTGTCGGTCGATTAACAATCGTCGGTAAAACTTCATGAAAGTCTAACTAGAAGGAGACATTGCGTCCCCGCCTGGTGTCCTCTCAGCCCCCGAGTGGCTCCTTAATGATGGCTGCTGGAGAAATGTAATGCTTTTGTTTTCATCCGCTAATACCGCCGCGCCAAGATTAATGACTGGCCCGGCATAATTGCCATGAATTACAGAAACCCAAGAGTCCTTCTCCACTTCAGGAGAGGAGGAGGACGAGGAGGAGAGGTGGCTGAGCATCCTCTCCTCCCCCCCCGTTGGCCTCCTTCCTCCCACTCAGACGGTCGGAAGGCTGCGGGGCAGCAGGTGGGTGTGGGCCTTAAGTGGGAGGACGGATTGTGGAGTCGGGGGGGGTTTTGGCTGCAGACTGGCCAGAAGCAGCGAGTTGTCCCCCTCTGTAGTAGGTGGACTACTTTGGTCCCGGTCCAATGACGCTGCTCCCAGATGGTGTTTACTTGCTCAATCACATCGACTTCAGACAACTCCCCAAACACACACACACACACACACACACACACACCTGTGCAAAAGAAAGACCCAGTTACTCCCCAGAGAAGCACACCTGTGCTCTCGATGCTGTCGCCACCTGTGCTCGTATCGGAGCCAAAAATACCGCCCCCCCCCCCCCCCCCCCCCTCAGACGGCCATGTGTTCAGGCGGGTGGGAGTGTAAGTGTTTTTAGTTTTTTGTTTCTTCTGGGGTGATCTCATCATGTCCAGCGAACGCTCCCGAGTCTCAGCCGTGAAATGGCCTGCATCCACGGTTCACTGAGCAATCCCCCCCCCTCTCACTGCCCAGGGCCTACTACACACACACACACACATAGATGTCCACATGTGTACCAGCCAGGCCAGATATTTCGGCCTTCAGGCGGCTGCTAGGCCAGCACATCGCTCATTTTGGTGCGATACAAAATATATTTCATTGGACTTTACTGTTCAGGTGAAGGCCAATGCAGATTGTTGAAGTCGTGTCTTCTCTTTTCCCCACGAGAGATCTGCATCCTTGCTTCATTTGTGCTTCAAGTTTAAACACAATTGATTTTATCGTGCGTCTTTTGACCACAACCAACCAACACACAAATACAGATATCCTGCCATCAACTGCTACAGGGCTGCACCCAGACATTATCGTTCATCATTGATAGATCTGACGCTTATTTCCTCAGTTAATCCATTCATTGTTTTGTACAGAAAATGTCAGAAAATAGTGGAAAAATAACCATAAAGGGACATTTTGTCTTCAACAATTGTAAAAGAGGTAAAAAGATTGCTGAAAACCGTAACATCGTTCGTGTTTTCGCCATGAAGAGAATGTCGCACCTTCAACACATCGGCGCAGAAACTCTTCAGTTTTCAATGTTCCGATCCCGTGAGCGTTGGGTACCATCTCCGTCCTCCTGTGGAGGCCACTGGTAGAGAGAGAACGTCTTCCAGAATATTAAAAGAAGAGCAGTAGCCTCCAATCAAGCTGTCTGCGCGGCGGATTGAGTCGCTGGCTGTAATTATGTGTACAATAATAACGGGGCTCCGCTGTGAGTGACTGCAGCCGACTCCATCATCCAGCCAACAGACATGATGACTCACAACTGGTCTTTCAAGGCGTTTCTACCTCTGATGCATGCTGGTCCTGGTGGGAGAGAATACTGCATGAAAACACACACACACACACACCAGAACAAGGTGTGGAGACGAGAGAGGTGGGTTAGTCAGTGAGGAGAGGGAAATGACTGGACGTCTCCTCTAAAGCAGTGCGATACTGACACCTGGTGGTCGTGTCCGGTACGGGACCTTCTGCAGATCTGGATCTCAGACTTGTTTGGGCTTGAAGGTGAAACCGTGCAGTTCAGCCGCTTGAATCGAATGAATCAGAGGCAGAAACTCGGATCCTCCCTTTTAGTCATGTGACATTCCAACAAATCCAACCGGGTTGATAAGAAAAGCTCACGTGTGTTTGTTTGTTTGTTTTGCACAGAAGGGGAAGGACCCTCTCTACGCCCAGATCAACAAAGGGAAGAAATGAAGAGACACAGGAAGACCAGACCAGCACCGAGAGACCAGGAGGAGAACCCTCACCTGTGTGTGTGTGTGTGTGTGTGTGTGTGTGTGTGTGTGTGTGTGTGTGTGTGTGTGTGTGTGTGTGTGTGTGTGTGTGTGTGTGTGTGTGTGTGTGTGTGTGTGTGTGTGTGTGTGTGAGAGAGAGAGTGTGTGTGTGTTTGGCACAGCTCCCTGCCTGGCCAAGCCCTTCTTCTCCTCCTCATCCAGCTAACAACCTCCCAGGAGGAGCCTCATCGTTCTCCTCCTCCTCCTCCTGCTCCTGAGAGGAGAGAGCCCATTCTCTCCAGGCAGGAGGGATATCAATCACCGAGACGGATTCAGTTCTCCCTCCACTGCGCTGTCTCCTCCTCCTCCTCCTCCTCCTCCTCCCTGTGGCGCCTCACACCCAGCCTTACACAGGATATAACCTGCTCCCTCCTTCCCTCTTCTTCCCTCTTTCCTCCCTCCCTCCGTCTGTGCCACCAAGGAGGGACTGAATCGAGCAGTGCCTCCCCGTCTCCGACACACACACACACACACACAGGCCACGGGATTAGACGGACCAGAACCCGTAGCGATGGAAGGTCCCCCCCCCCCGCAGGAGGAGCTGGACTCTTTTAAACGAGCCTATCAGGGATGGCCGGGTACTGGGATTCGCTGCTTCTGATTGGGTTTTTTTCCGGTCGGCCTCGGCCGTTGTCTCCCCAAATTTCTTGTGAGTGTCTGCTGGATCACCGTGCAGAAACAGACTCTCTGGGAGCTACTCACACACACTCACACACACACACACACAGTCATCTGTCACCCTCTCTCTCTAAACACACATCCATGCAGTGATTTGCCAAAACGTCTCTCGTCGCGGACAGACGGACGGACTCACACGGAGGCCAGAGGACCCGGACATTAAGGAGTGAAAACGGACCCTGAGAGGGAGGTGTTTGCAAGTCAAAACGGATTCTGCGATCGAAACTGTTCATTCTCTGTAGCTTTTGTACAATACCGATTTAAAAAAACAAAACAAAAAAAATCACAAAAAATGGAGAAATTGAAAAATTGAATTTTTATTTTATAAGTCAATCAAGCCGCTGGGGTCAGCTCTACGGGAGGAATAGAGTCAACGAGGCTTTAAGGCATCTGATCGTTGGTTTGCCAAACTCATTTTGTAAATAATTATAACAACAAGCATTCTGTCCACTGGACTTCTGCGCCATAAAATAGGAAAGCTGCAGTTATGCAAACTCTTGACATGAACCCAAGCAATACCAACATGTGTTTTCTTTTTTTCCTTTGTGTTGTTGGCCCCGCCCCCCCCCTGTTTTTAAATCTTCGTGCACGGATGTTGTCGTCTTAACCTCGCCTACTAATCCTGATTCCAGCTGCACACCTTTTTGAAGCCCCGCCCCCCTCACGTTATTATGTCCCTAAACAGATTCTTGAGTTACCGGAAAGCCTCACACCATCCCCAAATAGTTTCTGCACCATGAACATACACGTCTCTATGTCGCGGTCTCACCCCCCCCCCTCATGGTCGTCAGACACAGCGATGCTCCGCCCATCCGTCTGTCTGTTGGTCAGGTGACCTCTGCTACGACGACATCAGCTGTGATGCGTGGCTCCCTATTTTATGGCCAGAGTCCCCCCCCCCCCCCCCCCCCATGTCAACTTGAGAACTTTTTCTTTGTTTTCTTTATGTTTTTTATTTTTTTGGACTATGATGTTGATTAACTTAAAAATCTGAGGAGTAGAAGGTGAGCAACGCCGTTGACTTCAAAAGGGGAACGTGGCTGTTTGAGTGCGTAACATTTCTCGACCTATTTTAACTTCACCTCAGATAACGCTTTCTGAATGTAAAGTGACACATTATTTTTATCTTTATGAATATGACGTTCTACAGTGGGGTTTCTAGATGATCTTTCGGTTCTCTCTTGATTTTACGTATTCCACCATGTATTACTGTTAATAAACACATCCCAAATGACTGGTGTGTGTGTGTGTGTGTGTGTGTGTGTGTGTGTGTGTGTGTGTGTGTGTGTGTGTGTGTGTGTGTGTGTGTGTGTGTGTGTGTTTTAAAGAGTCAGTTCACACAAAAAAACATTTTCTCATTAACGTGATCATAATGAATGACTTCACCACTGAGCTTCCTGGCCGAGAGCGTAGATTATTTTCGACATTTGTCGAGGGACTTTGAGTTTATTTTACTTGCGATAACCCGTTAACCGTTAACTAACTGAATCATTAACAACAAAACAAGAGGCACTTTCCTTTTATGCAATCCGAATGAGCTTTCGAAGAGCTTTCTACAACTAAAACGAATGTGTTGTGCTGTAAATTACTTTTATTTCATTTTCTGTTGGCTTTGCTGAAGTTTATTGCCACATTGTATTCATGTTTTTTTGCCTGCGTTCTTAACAGTTTGACGGGTCTGTTTTCTTGCCTGCTGCACGTCTAAAGAGCTCAATTCTTTAAGTTTTAACATTTGTTTCATTAACTTCTGGACCGACATGCGTAACCTGTGAAAAGTGTTCTCGTTGGTTAACAGCTTGACAACAGGGGACACATATGAACAGCGGGATCTGAGAGTCCACTTTGAGCAGCAGACATTTCATTTCCTGCATTCTGGTGATTTCTATGCACCGATTTGTCCTTCAGCATCAGTGTGTGGTGGACATGTCACGGTACTTCCTGCTTCATCTTCTTGCAACCGTTGCTTCTGAGGTTGCACGCTGCCATCACCTGCTTCACAGGAAGCATATTGCATCCATGAGTCGCATTCTAGCAGTTTCGTTCCAGCGACAGAAATGTAATCGTGCCAGAGTTTCACCACCTCCTTTTCTCTCCTCCTCTTCCTCATCATCTCCACTTCACAAACACATTTGTCTTTGTTACAGTTACATCATCTGCAAAGCTTAAAAAACAAATGCACCGTCAGCATTTTATTCAAGATTATGGTAGAAAATAAGGCATTTCATTGTGTTGAGTTGAGGTTTAATGGATGTGTGTGAGTGTCAGTCATTTTTTATTTCTATCCAAAGACTGCAAACAAACAACGTCATGATAACTCTTAAAATATATGTATTTGTCATATATATTTACATCCATATTAATATGTAATAAACAAGAAAGATAAGAGTCAGTTATAAACTTCACAGCGTTGAAAGCAGCTTGTGTTTCCCAAAGACATCGTCCCAGTTCCTGAATAATCCACAAACGTCACTGTCAGCAGTTTTTCTCTGGGACTATTTCTTCTGTCCCGGATTATCGGCTCAGTATTTTTGGAAGACAAGTTGCAGGTTTTTTTTGTTTTTTTCAACACAGTTAGTCCCACACGAGAGATTAAATTCACCCCCACATTTTATTATGTTGGTGCCAGAAGAATGTCTCAACCCTGAAGCAGACAGAACCTTGAACCTGGAAAAAACGAAGACATTTTAAACATCAAAGGGAGTCTACTTGTAAAATAAAGATTAAATAAACTGGGAACAATCTGCATGAGTGGAAACAACCAAAGTTAACCCTTTAAGCTTTCACCCATATTCTCTTGGACCAGACCAAGTGGGGTTCTGTTGAACAATCAGAAGGCCTGATGTCTGGTCTCGTCTCTGACGCAGTGACTGTTCATGCCACATTACAAATACCTTCTCAAATACTTTTGGATTCTTTGTGACCAACCTGGAATGTTGACCTCACTCTTTTGTTTTCCTTTTAACTTCTACGTTCTTCCTCCAACATTCAGACACACACACCGTGCATCTCAGGACGTGTCACCTTCACACACACACACACACACACACACCTTTATTTACCGTTGATAAAAGTGGAGATTCATTTGATAAGATGATAAAGAGCTCCATCTCCGAGGCTTCCTGCCAGTGACTCGCATTCAGTACACGCAGAGCCGCATTCCTGAGGGATGAAACACAAGAAGTCTGTTGAGAGTCGCTCGTGAAACGCTCGACCCGTTTGACGAGACTGTTTTTTTTTTTTATATAAGAGACGAATATTCCCACTCGACCTCATTCCTGCAGCTATCGCCTGTGCGCGCGCGCGGGACGCTGAAGTTGTCTCGAGCGGCTCGAGTCGGTCGGTAGGAAGTGATCCGTTCCGGACAGAATGAGAAGCTGCTGAGGAGATTTGTGTCGTTTCGGTGGATAATTAAGCACGCGATGGATCAGGTTTGTTGCCCTTTTTAATTTACTTTAATCCTTCCGCAAAGTGTTGTTACTTCATAGCGAAACTATGTTTAATTACGGTGTTTTATTTCGTGTTAAATCTGCTTCCTGTGGAAATGACATCATCTAAATCTTAAATAAGCTGAGTTATAGTGTCTGTAGAGAATATACTGATTGTTCAGGATTTAATATAAAAAATAAATGTGTAGAAACGTTCCTGCTTCACTACAAATCAGGTCTGTCAACTTTCCCTCAAAGCAGAAACACTGATTCATGTGCAAATGATTTCAAAACTAAACCACCATTTTGCTGTGAAACTTGTCCGTGATTTAATTCTTCATGTCTTTCACAGCAGGTGTTTTGTCCGACACCATCATTTGTTCATTTTGCGGACAGTAACCCTGCGTGTTGTGTTGTCCTCTCACCAGGAGGACACGTTTGACTTTAAGGCCCTGGTGGCCAAGTTCCAGGAGGAGCAACACTTCTTGAAGCATCACCCGATCAAACCCGCTGTCCTACAGAAACCGAGGGTCGTCCCTCCTCCCCAGAGCCCCACCCACTCCCTCCCTGCAGGGGCGCGGCCCTCCCTGCTCTCCTCCATCAGCATGGAGGGGAGGTCGGGGAACGCGCCCAGAGTGATCTTCAAGGAGGACAAGAAGGAGAGCGAAACGCCCCTCATCCAGATCAAGAGCGAGGGGAAGCCGAAGAAGGGCAAAGACGAGACCAAAGCAAGCAAAAAGAAGCCGGCCGATGGTTCGGCGGATCGGAAGCAGAAGAACGGTAAAGAGAAGAAGCTCCCGCTGCTCTCTGTAGCGACGAAGGACAGCACCGCGGAGCTGCTGCCGGCCGCAGCACCGTCGCCGCTACTTCAAACCATATTGTCGAAGAAGAAGGGCTTCCTGACCCTCAAGAAGTCGCCCAAGAGAAAGTCCGCTGAGGTCCCAGCAGAGCCCATCCTGGACTCCCCGATCTCAGACGGTCCTGGACCGGCTCCTCTAATCCCAGCACCTGCTGACTTCGGCTACGCATCAGCAGAGCCAGAATATGCTGCACCAAAGGCCCCTCTTCCAAACATCCCCACCTTACCCGACTCTCGTGCTGCGGTGGAAATATTCCCCCCTCCTCCCGAATTCACCCAACCTTCTGCTTTCATACCGGACACCCCGGCTCCTGAAACTCCGACCCCAGAGAGTGAAGTACCACCCCCCTCCCTGACACCCTCCCTGCCCGTTTCCAGGCCTGCCGGCCAGAACGAGATCGTCCTCCATCCGCCCGGCGCTGCCCCGACCCCTCCACCAGGTCGTGCCGTCTCTGCTCCCTCTCCGATGGCCTCCACTCCCTCTCCATCACCTCCTGAGCTTGATGAGCTTGCGGCCGAAGAAGCCGGTGTCGAGGCTGTGAACATACCTGAGGTGGACGTGCCTCCTCGTCCTCTTCGTCGTCGTCTTCCTCCTCCTCCTCCTCCTCCTCCTCCTCCAGCAGCTGCGGACCCTCCTGCGTCCATTCCGCCGTCTCTCGAAGCGGAGCGTCCCATCTCGGCCCTCAGGGCCCTCTCCAGGGTGGAGGACATGAACCCGGGGAAAAGGTCTCCGTGTGACCAGAGGATCTTCAATGCTCTGGAGAAGGCCCGCAAGAAGACCAGGTAAACACTTCATCAGTGCAGAAGTACAGTTGACTATTGTTGGACATCTTTTAATGCATTCATCTGATTTCAGCCCGCCGACAAGCCAATCGACGTCCTACTCCATCAGTCCGCCTGCCGAGGAGCTTCCCCCGAGTCTCCTAGATTTCCCGCCCATTGACTACCAGGGGAACGCCCTCCTATGGAAACCAGTAAACGGCTTTGACCACAGTAAGTCTGGACCAATCACTGCAGAGTCCTTCTTCCGCTTCCTCTTTTCTTGTGGACTTGGGATTTTCTTTTACTGTTGTACCTGAAACGTGAAGTACGCAACAGCAGACCTGATCACCAGGTGCGTACTGTGTACGGGCCCATTATCAGACAATTGGCCCCCGGGTACTGACATGCAAACGGTCCCACCACCTCCGGTACACAGGAGTAAGACACACATGTGTGTCATTGTTTCGCCTCTGTTTGTTTTGGTTGTGGTCATTTTGTGTCTCTTTGTGGTCGTTTTCATCGTTGTCGTGAATGTCTTTTCCCTTTGCAGATGTTTTTCTCTTTGTCGTCATATTGCATCTCTTTGTAGTTGTTTTGTGTCTCTTTGTAGTCTTTTTTGAGTCTCTTCCTGGTTGGTTCGTGTCTCTTTGAGTGACATTTTGCAGGTGGAGACCAGGGGCCCCCGTCCAATATTCCTGTTCAGTAATCCGCCCGTAGTGCAGTGCAGCTAGTAGTATCAGTAGTGTAGGGTTTCAGCTGCAGAGAAAATGTGGTATGTATGGTATGGTTCATGGCACAGGGTTGCCCGAGTGTTGGTTTGGAAGAGCAGCTTTAAAGAAACACACACACACACACACGTCGAGGACAGGCCTGACATTCCTCTTGTTGTGCCAGAAACAAGTGAGCAGCAGGGCAGAGCTGCAGAGGTATGTCAGCTATGACAGAGAGGAGGAGCAGTGCCAGCAGCGAGTCCATCACTGTGACACAAACGCTGTTCATCGTCTGTTAAAACGCTCGGGGGAGAGCAGTGAGTGCGCTGCTGCGTCACACAGAGAGCTTATTGGTCGAGCGTGTCGGCGTTCAAGCAGGCGTCCGTGTTAAATGGCCTCGTGCTGTTTCACCGTTTCATCAAGTCTGTTGTCACTTATCAAAGCAAAGGATTGGAAACGCTGATTGTGCAATAAACAGTGATTCAGGACAGTTCGGTGTGAAAACAGGATATATTTTGCATTGTAAGAAAGAAAAGTAGTGTACTGTCGTTATGTCGCTCCGTTTTATTGCTTCACAGCTTTAGATGAAAATAAATACGTGCAATCAAAGGAAAAGATACGCTACAGGAGTAATACAAAGTCTTTTTTTGAAGTGAGGACTGCTGTACGTTTCTTCATTCAGCTCTTCAGATGTCTCACTTGTAATTGCATTATCTCTGCTCTGCAGAGTAACATCACAACAGCTGGTGTTTGACTGGTTTGGTCTCCTCACAGATCAAATTCTTCCACTCGGCTTGCTCGGCCACTCTGTGTTTGCAAACTTCCTTCAGGTGTTTCTCTGTTTTCACTGTGTCCAAATGCTACAATGTCTGTGTTACAGTTTAACACAGAAAATATCTGGAAAAAGTAGCGACACATTAAGAAATCATGTGTGATGATGTCATTGTTTGCAGGGCAAACCTCTCCGGCGTTGGAAGGTATCACCGAGGAGGGGCCCGACATCCCGGAGCTGTTGGTGGTTCCACCTCCTCCTCCACTCAAGTCTCCGGGTCTGACTCCAGAGAAGCCAAGCAGACCTTTCTCTGTCAACCAGAGTCAATTCATCCCTCCTGCTCCTCCTGCGCCAGACAACGGTGAGGTCGCTGTTGTTACGCGTACAAACTTGGTGAAAACCAAGCAAATAAACCGGCCGCCCGTTAATGTTGTTTTCCGTCCACAGAGATCCCGGCTCCTCCGGAGTTGTCGGAGACGGACATCGCGGACGTCCCAGAGTTTGACGACGCGGCCTCGGATTCAGAGTGGGGGAACGGGGAGCACGCGGGTCCAGATACTCCAGATGGACAGAACCTGCCAGAGATTTACGGTAACAGGATGACTTTTCCAAGAGCCAAGGTGCATGCGGCACCAGCGTTTGGTGACCAAGATAATCAAGAACCAGAATACTCCTTCCCGATCTATCAGGAATCTCCATCACCGGCAGGGTAAGACACGCGAGATACCTTCGTACCAAAGTACTCCGTTCAAATCTGAGAACTTGGGTTTTTGATTCCTTCCCTTCAAAACTCCCCCAGGCTCGACGACGTCGGTGCTGACGAGCGCCCGGCGAACATCCACGTGCCCGCGTCTGCAGCCAAAAAGAAAGGGAAGAGCGACGGCCTCAAGAAACGCAAAGGGCCGCCAAAGAGTGAGGAGGCTTCTCAGTCGACACACTTCTGAACCGCAGATACGATCGCAGCGGTCACATCTCATCGCGGAGGCGTCACTTATTCACATTGTGTTCACGAAGTGTGACGTTCAGATGTATTATGAGCATTCACCCATTGAAATGAAAGAAGTGCTGAACGCCTCACCAATAGCCACAAGTGATGAATGTGTTCTTGTGTGATTCTGTCTTGAGGATTTTATTAAAACATTTCTTTTATTCTTTTTTACATAACTGTGTTTACCACAGATCCATACTCCGACGCACAAAAGGAAACAGTAAGGAGCTTTTTCAGATGATCTAAATATTAGATCAGTATTCCTGCTCATCCTTGCATGTCTGTGGAGTACAATGAATGATCTCTGTGTCGGTGTTTACAGAATGAAGAGAAAAGCAAGCTGGGCAGGTTCGGCAAGTGAGTTCTTATTTAAATATTTTGGGTTTTTTAGACCCAGTTCTCTGGCAACACCGTCAGCGATGAGAGAGTTTTGGTCTGCCTTTGTTTCCCTCGTCATCTCCCTCTGTTGTTTCTAAACATGCAAACACGAACCATTGTCTCCCCTCTTTCTCTCCTCTGCAGGAACGACAAGAAAGCCGCCGCCGGTGCAGAAGGGCCGCATGAGAAAGAGCTGAAAAAGAAGGAGAAGCAGCGTCTGGAGAAGGAGAAGAAGGAGCTGAAGGAGAAACAGGAGAGGGAGAAGAAAGAGCAGAAGGAGAGGGAGAAGAAGGAGAACGAGTTGAAGAAGAAATTCAAAGTGAGTGATGTTATTTTGACGGAAAGGTGAGCGAGCAGCGGGGGGGGGGAGGGGGAGGGGGAGGGGGGAGGGAGGCGTCTTGGCGTACAAACCTGTCGGGATTCATTCCTCCCCGTGGAAGAGCTGAGCTGAACATGTGCCGACGCTAAAGGAATCTGTGTGAACACTGTTCCATTGTTGGGGACGCTTCTTTATCCTGCGACACAAGAACAAGACGTGCTGCTGGATCCAGTTCAGGCAGGCGGCAGAGTGACCTGTCAGTCCTGCAGGTGCCGCAACATTCTGCTCTTTTTTCCTCCGAGTATTTGATTCTTTCAACGCTGTCGAGATGTAAAAAGAATTTCAACAAACGTAACAAAAAAGTTTGCTAAAAATACATGACCGACTGTAACTTGAAGTCCTCGTGTTCCCCCCTGAATGTCAAGCAGACGTCACTCATGTTTCATGAATCACCTGAGCGTGTCCTGCTGTGACTTGTCAAAAGCACCTGCGGCTGAGAAAGGCCTGAGTCATCACACTCTCTGCAGCACGCAGTGAACATGTGAGCGCTGCTTGTTGTGCACGAGTCCGTCCGTGAATGCGCGGCGTTAACCTGCCACTGTTGTTCATTCCTTTTAGATCGGCGGACAGGTGGATGCCATGTACCAGGCCAAAGTCACTGAGACCAACAAGGGACGCAAGAACGATCTGCCCGTCAACAGCGGAGACATCGTCAGCATCATCCGGACAACCAACTGTCCCAAAGGGAAGTGGCTGGCCAGGGACGGCAGCAGCAACTGTGAGTTTAGTCGTGTTTTCACATATTACAACACAATCGACCGTATGAACTCTGAGCCGCATGGGCCGGACGTGGCTGGACGGGCTGCGGTCGGTGGCGGTGGATCGCAGCGCTGACTCTGGTGAGTGTGTTCCAGATGGCTACATTGTGGTGGACCACGTGGAGCTGGACATCAAGGAGATGCCGGAGCTGGGAAGGAAGGCCGCGGTCAGCGGCAGCAACAACGTCATCGAGGTCACCGGCACGGGGAGCAGGTACGAGAGTGAAGAGGGGAACTTGTGTAGCACGACTTCGACCTGCTTATGAAACAGACTCAGTTTGATACTGATGCCTCTGTACGTCCTACAGAAGTACTCCGACTCGAGCTGGGCCTCCAGCAGCGACAGACTCTGATTCGGTGTTGCTACGTAGTGAAATGAAAGTTCCTCTTTAAGTTGAAAGGGTCATTTATGTTGTTGTCTCTTTTCCTCAGGCCCTCAAACCGCTATCCAACGTCAGCGGAAAGCTGTGAGTATCTTCCCGTCCCCTTTCATAATGAGAGTACATGTTTCATTCTGCGTGAGTTTGACGTTGATGTCGACGTGTTCAGTCTCAGACGACAGCGAGGAGTGGACCGGTGACGAGGAAGAACCTCTGTCTCCTGCCCCTGAACCTGAATATCCAACGGTTTCAATGTAAGTCCGTCTCAGCCTGAATGTTCTGACTCCTGCTGCCTTCTGACACCAGCAGTCATCTCTGATTAGTCTCCGGGGAGCAGAGTGCCGGATTTGTTCTTATTGTCTCGTCTCTTCCTCTGCAGCGGTCACAACAGGATGCTGTCAATGCCAGACATGGGTAAGAAACTCCATCGCACTGATCGTGTGCGGTTGATGCTTCACAATGAGGTGGTTAAACAGCACATTGTGCTGTTGTATCTCCTCCATGTTTTATCTTGATGGAAGTGTGCAGATACAAAAGACACACTACAGACACTTCCATTTGCATCATCGCTCGTGCTGTTACGAACCAACAATAACCTGCGCGCTGCGATGACGATGAAGTCAACAGGAAGATGGTCACTGTTAAAGTGTGCGATGGCGATCAGGGTTTTGAGGCTTCAGCGACGACCATCATGTGAAAGTGAAAGTGTGTTTTACTGTTTGTTCACCGTCTCAGGAAACAAAGACCTGAGCGTGAACCACGTTCACAGTCAAAGTGACATCAGCGCAGACGGCCCTAATGTCCAGTGAGTTCACACACACACACACACACACACACACACACACACACACACACACACACACACACACACACACACACACACAGTGTGGCTATACACTACATTTGTTTTTGTCTTTTTAACAGAGCAAGACATGAAGCCCTTCAGAAGTTGGCCACATTTTTTCACTCACCAAAACCTGAGAAGCCAGCTGCCAAGTAGGCGTGATGCACACACCTGTGCACCTGCTGCACACACACACACACACACACACACACGAATGATGTTTTAATGTTTGCTTTTCCTCTTCTTTTTTTTTACAGCGGCACTGAACCAGAGACAAGTAAGCGACACCTGAGAAAATCTCTGATCATAAAATGCAGAATAACTTTGTAGAAGTATTGAAACACACAATATTTGATCATTCCAAGTTGATTGTAAAGACTTAAACGTATTAGTTTAATCACTGAAACTTCTATTTGTCATCCATATCCATTCATAACACATGTGATGTGATGTGTTTGATAAATTCATTTTTAAAACTGAATGCTAAAATACTCTGTTTACGTCTCAGGTCCTGAGCTCTTGGACGTGGAAGAAGTTCGTCTGTGAGTAGGGTTATAAAACACACACACACACACACACACACCCACCCACACACACACACACGCACACACACACACACACACGCACACACACGCACGCACGCACGCACGCACACACGCACACACACGCGCACTAATGAGGTTTTAATGTTTGCTTTTCCTTCTGTTTTTACAGCGACACTGAACCAGAGACAAGTAAGCGACATCTGAGAAAATATCTGATTGTAAAGTACAGAAACAAATGACAGAAGTCTTGTATTGAAACTCACAATATTTGTTATATAATATAAATACAATATCATTTTGTGAACCATGATCATTCCATTTCTTTAAAGTTGACTGTGAATATTTTAAAGGATGAGTTCAATCACTGAAAATCTATTGATCATCCGTCTCCTTTATACAACATGTGATGTGTTTGATGAATGAATCTTTAAAACCGAATGCTAAAATACTCTGTTTACGTCTCAGGTCCTGAGCTCGTAATGGAGGAAGAAGTTTCCTTGTGAGTAGGGTTGTACAACACACACACACACACACACACACACAGGTAAACAGCCTGGTACAGGTTGCTGAGCATGGAGAGAAGCGAGTGTTTTATTATGTTTGTGAGACGGAAGTTCCGTTGGCTTTTGTCCTGATGGAACGTGTCGATTGATCTTCACATTTATCAGCCGTGTCGTGTTCCTGCTCACAATGAGGTCACGCTCCTTTGCAACCAACAAAGAAAGATGAAGTTATTTTAACAATGTGGGGTTTTTCCACAGGTCTGAAGCTGGTTCAACACAGGAAATGGATTTCGATGTCACTGATATGACTGCGTTACCTCCTCCTGACATGTATGCCGACTTAACCTTTTGAGTAATTATCCTGAAGGTAAGAAGGAACCACCTGCACTCCTTCTTAACTACATCACCGTTGTTTGAGTTTTCAATTCGCTCATATTTTATTTCTGACTTTTTGATTCCAGTTTAGTTTCAGTTCGTTTTCAGACGGTGTTTGCGGGTTTTAGTGGAGTGTCAGATTCCTTTAGTTTGTTTATGAGAGCCATGCAGGTACAATGACGTTTAACCAGGTCATATAGTTTCAGCTCAGCTCATCATGAAGCATATTGTTTTTATTGAGTTCAGGACAATATATTTTCACTGCTTATTTTCAGAAAACGTTTCACTCTCATTGAAAACAACAACAAACACACTGACATGATGTTGTTTTTCTGTTTGTAACAGCCGGACAAAAAGCCACCCGGCAGAGGAAACAGGACTTGTGTTGTTGTTCTTCACACTGTGAAGACCTCATACTGTGACAGTAACTTCATCAATGAGACGAGGAAGAACAGGAGCAAGACGAGGGGGTTTCCCCCACGAGCGATGCCAATCTCAGCCGCTCGAACTCTTTATTTAGTTTTCTGAGACGGACGGTTTACCTGGTGGCTCTGAGTGACTTTGAACCTCAAACCAACGGGAGCTACTGATCCAAGGAAAGGACGTACAAACTGTTACAGACAATTACACACTTCATGTGAAAATACCAGACATATATTTAAAGTGGTGGAAATAAAGGGGAGGACAATGGAAAATGTGAATTTTCCGTCAGACCAGAGTATTTCTCACCATCCTGAGGAAATACACAACAAAAACACAGGCAGTACAAAACAGGGAGGATTGTTTCCTTATCGTTTGTCATCCATGTTGCTCTCTAAAGATCAATAGTCTTTCTTCTGTCAGGTTGTTCTTCGGGACCCTCAGTTTGTGTCCTAAACACTTGTTACCAGTTTACAGTGTTGGTGGCAAAAGAGTAAATGGCAACATACGTAGCTGATGAACAAAGACTTAAAGGAGCAGTGTGTGGGATTTAGTGACACCTAGTGGTGAGGTTACCAACTGAACACCCGTCCGTCCACCTCACCCTTTCCAAGTATGTTGGAGAACTACTGTGACCTTTAGGTAACGTAAAAACCAGCAACCTCTGTTTCTGCAAAGTGAAGTCAATGCTTCATGTCTTAAAGCTGCATTCTCTCTAGTGTCCACCAGGGGGCGACTCCTCTGGTTGTATAGAAGTCTATAGAAAATGACTCTACTTCTCTCTTGATTTATTCCCTCAGTAAACATTGTAAACATGAGTTTATGTCTCAATCTCTAGTTTCAAAACATCTTCAATACAGCATGATGTTCATTTAGTACATTATGGTCCATTTAGAGTCAAACAGACCATAAAGCAGGGGATGCTTTAGGGCGGGGCTTACTGTGATTGACAGGTCTCTTTTGCGGCGTTGTCCGATCTGTGAGTTGTCCGTGTTGTTGTCTTCGAACTTTAATCCGTTCGCAGCGTGTTTGAAGTGAATGAAAGTGAATTGGTCTTCAGCGTTTAGTTGTGCTCAGCTCGTGTCACTTCTAGTTGCAAAAAAGCAAGATGGCGACAGCAAAAGGCCAAACTTGAGGCTTCAAAACCGTAGTCCACAAACCAAAGTGTGACGTCACAGTGACTACTTCCACTCCTTATGTACAGTCGAATGTAAAAACATGAATGTTTCTCTGTAGAGCCAGAGTTTGGTTTGTCCGTTCTGGGCTACCGTAGGAACAAGACGCGTTCTCTAAGGAGACATGAAGGGCTCGTTCTGAGCTAACAGCAAATACAACAATTCTTAGTTTTAGGTGATTATACACGAATAAAAGCATAGTTATGAATATTATATTCCATTTCTGCTGATAGATCCTACACACTGGCCCTTTAATAGAGCTCTAACCTACAATACTTCATACTCATGCATCTATAGGACTCTGATGAACATTGTTTCACCGCCTACGACATTTAGTCCGTTTTTCTTCCGTGTTTGTATTACTGATGATTGTGTTTTATTTTTTGTACTTTTATTTACCTCCATTATTGTGTTAAAGATCGTTAGACTTCATGGAAGTGCTTCTGTATCAACTCGTTTCATATTATGTCTATATTGAGCCTTTAACATATCATTATTATCACAATGATCTTTAATGGCGCAGCAATAAACAACAACATGGCGCGTAATACGAAATATAACATTTAAGAATTCTGCTCGTACAAGTTGCTCCATGTTGGTTTAAGTTGTCCCGTCTGGAGGGAAGCGTCATCCATAATCCTTTCTTTTCTTTCTTTCACTTTTATGTGCCGCCTTTTTCTTCTACGACTTTTCCCTCAAGCGGATGAATAAAAAGTGTTCCAGACAGAGAGAGGAGTGTGATGATCACCTGAGGTCACTTCCATGCAACAAATACTGTTGACATCCGAGGGTGCATTTGTGTCTGGAAAAAACAACACAATAATCCTCTTGTGTGTGTGTGTGTGTGTGTGTGTGTGTGTGTGTGTGTGTGTGTGTGTGTGTGTGTGTGTGTGTAACTTTGACAAAGCCTCGGAGACATTTTATCCTTTTAAAATGTCTGTTTATTGTTTTTTTCAACAAATACTCATTAAAGTGCAAATCATAACAGCAACATCATGCAGTGCACAACAAGAATAACCCCAAATCAGACAGAGACAGTTAAAACACAGCGTCACATGAACACACTCTTACACACCTCCTCTTTCTCCATAACCAGTGTACACACACACACACAACAAATGTTAGATGATTTGAGTCGCTCATTAACACCTTTCTACCTGCTCGTAGCTCACGTGAGTAGAAGCTGAGTTTTACACCGAGCATATAATAACAATGGAGAACATCAAATATGTTAAATATTGGCCATTTTGGGGTTTCCCATTAGTGACACCAGTCTAACTCTCTCTCCATGAACACGTGCACAGCGCTGCTGTGTTGCGTTCTTTAAGGCGACTGGAGAAAGGTTTCTGTGTCTTTGTTCTGTCCCTGCGGCTGATCCACACCATCTCTTCCTCTCATCGATTATCATCATCGCCTCGTCATCTCCCCATCACGTACACACTCATTACGCTTATTGCTGCTAACATGATTGGTGGCATCAGTTGAAAATTTTCTCAGAGAAAAAGATCAAATACAATTTAAGACCTCATGTTGGGCTGTAATTTCTGATGCACATCTTTCTCATTTTAAAAGGCTTAAAAATATATAATGACGTTCATAATTGTAACCCTAAAAAATTCCACTTCAAACAGCACATGCCTTCTGTCTGTGACAGACGGCCAGACATCGGATATTACAGGCTTTAAATGGCATTCTGAGTAAGGATTGTGTGTGTGTGTGTGTGTGTGTTGCATATTTAGGACAGTTATTGAATGTTTAAAATGACGGAGAATAATTAGCAGAGTTCTGTATGTTGTGCATGCACCGTATCCTTTAAATACACGGACACAGTCCACTGAGTGTGATCCTGCTGCCTCATTCATCTTCTACCATCTCAAGCTCTACGTCGATCGATAATATTTAACTACAGCGTCTGGAAAACAGTCTCTGAAGAATAAATATGGATCTGATATCTAAATAATAATCATCTTCTTTCTGGTGTATGAAGATATTTGGTATGGCGCTCTGTGATTGTAGTATAAATATAATATACACGGACAACAAAAGGTTTCTTTACAAACCATCTCATATCAATGGTTCATGTGTTGACGTTCCCTCAGAATACAGATTTAGTGTCAATTTTAACAACCGGTGCCTTCATCAAAATATAAGACGGGTCTTCGGGTCTCAGCGTGCCAGTGTGGTGATCAGACTGGCGCACATTTCAAAGAAGTCCATGGTGTGTGATCCCTGACGGGGGGTGAGCAGCGGGGCGCTGCCGGACAGGGACCCCGGGAGGGAGGAGCTGAGCTGGGGCACGTCCACGGCCGGGCTCGCCGAGTCGATGCTCAGTCTGGGTCTGTGGAGGCCGGCTGTGGAGCCCGACCTCTGAGGAGTGGACGAACCCGATTTAAAGCCCACCGCCTCGATGATGTCATCTGGAGGGAGGGGGTAGTAGTATCAGCATCCAACAGAGGAGTAGTTCATCGTTTTTTATATTTATCTATGAATATATAAGAATTGTGCCACCACCAAAGTAAATTCTAAATATGTCATATTTAACGGTGCTAAAGTCCAAATTCAGCGTATACCGTATATATGTATGTGATTGAGGGATTGTCTCCACACGGCTCTCAACATGGCGATGGCTGAGCTAGCGGCTAGCAGCTAGCAGCTAGCTCAACATGGCGATGGCTGAGCTAGCGGCTAGCCTCTAGCAGCTAGCTCAACATGGCGATGGCTGAGCTAGCGGCTAGCAGCTAGCCTCTAGCAGCTAGCTCAACATGGCGATGGCTGAGCTAGCGGCTAGCAGCTAGTAGCTAACGGTGCTAACAGAACAGAGCTGGTAGACATTAATCCACGATATCTTTACACAACAAATACGTGTTGGCTGCTATGTTAACGCTCTGAATATTAAATGAAGCACCTTAAAGTGTTTTTATTCTGTCTGTTGAACTAGAATTTATATTTAGCATGACCACCTGTTCTCTCTTCTTAAATCTTTTCCTTCTAAAAATAGGTTGCCAGCGCAGTCTGGAATGCAAATGCAACTTGCAAACATGCTAAAACAAGCACCAAAAGCACACTCTGCCTCCTTCATGTGCATAAACACCAACTCAGCTGTTCCGACTCCACCAACTCAGCCAAAGCAGATTTCAGAGACACACAATCGCTGCATACAAATTGAATTTCGGAGTACTGGCACTGTACCGACACTAAGGCAGAGCCACATGCATTGCACAATAAAACAGAGGAAATAAAATGTTCTTTTGACTTAAACGTGTATGTATCACATGATTAGAAACGTTGTGGAAGCGGTGTTGTTGGTCACCAACCGTCGATGCTCTTGAAGTCCAGCAGGTAGGATCTGCTGTCCACCTGGTACAGCTGCAGGCTCATCTTCACCAAGGTTCCCGTCACCGGATTCTTCCTCCGCACTCGCAGGTGATACGGGTTCACCACCTACAGCGCAAAACAAAGCACAGTCTGGTTTGTGTGTAGGTCTAAGTATGTATAAGTACATATATATCTGTGTATATGTATGTGTGCGATTACCTTCCAGTCGTAGCTGAGTTGCCTCATCGCCCTGTACACCTCGGCCATGATGTCGTAGGGTCGGCTCTGGCTCCGGATCCCGAGGTGCCACTTGGCCTTCTTCACCGCCAGCGGTTTGGGCCGCGTGGTGTTGAGCGCGTCCAGAGGACAGCGGGACTTGGGGCTGTCGGCCAGCAGTGGCGGCATCCTCTCCGGGTGGGGTTTGACCCCGGGGGGCAGCGGCATGCCCTCCTCTATGAAGGAGCCCTGGGGAGGACTGGAGGCCAGGTAGAACTCGCTGGCCTCGGTCATGATGCGCCGGTTGTCTATTATCAGGTGATAGGCCACTGCCAGCTGATCCTGCGTGGACAGGGAGGACGGAGAGTCAATAGAAGACTGAAGCGTGTTGATTGATGCTCCTGCTGTGCACGGCAGGCATCAGATTTAAAATGCCACCATCGCAGAGGCAGCAGTGTTCAGGAAAAGCTATTTAGGCAACATTCCATAAACACCTTATCCTTTATCACTGCTATGATGTGAATGAAAGTTTTACTAGATCATGTGAAACTGATGTCATGTGATTCGCTACATCGCACGACTTCGAACACTAACAACGTTTTATTTTGTCTGCTATCGGTGTCAAACAGAACGTGTACTCAGGTGTTCCTCTCAGGTGTGAGGGCGTGGCCTGGAGATGAATGGGAAAGGGAAATGTTTGTGGAGGGAATTCTGATTCAGTATTTCGTGAGGCGGCGGCCTTGTGTGGCGGCGCCTCGACCGACTGAAGACGGCGGGGAACCCGTAAAGATGCGAGTTTGTCTGCGTCTCTGTTCGTAATGCATCGCTTTATCCTGGTTTGTATTTTTACATTTTGAAGGAAGGACTTTAAACCTTTTTTTTGTTGGATTGCTTCTGTTCTATTACTAAATCATATGGACAATCCAGTGGACATCCGGTCTATTTTCTCGGGCTGTTATTTGGGGCGGGGTTGTGTCCTTAATAAATCATGTTTGAACAGTGCCCTGCTTTGGTGGCGTCACGGGGGATTTAAAGGCAACCCACATTATTTTCAGTTCCTCTCTAAACCAGGTCTTAAAGCCGCAGTAACCCTTGAACTAGGTTTTCAATGAAAGCTGATGATATAATCCTGTTGGCGGGAGGATGATCGATCGATCGAACAATGTCAAATAGTTTGACTGCTATCTGATCTCTCGAGTAGATTACGACTGCAAAGATGAAAATATAAAACACAATCTTGTGGCGTCAGACTTTAATATAACAGTCACAGTTTAATAAACAGAAGAAACATGAAGACTGTTGTTTACCTGTGGATCCCCGCTGTAGAGGCTGGACATGAACTCTGACTCGGTGCATTCAAACTTCTCACACACTTCCCTCACGGCCTCCTCGTCCAGGACCGAGGAGTCGTATGAGGGGTCCTCTGGGAACATGTAGCCCGGCAGGTCCTGCTTGAACCACTCGTGTTCCCTGACAGAGGAGAGAAGAGTCAAAGTGAAACCAGGCGTGTTGGGGATTCATCTCCAGATGTCACCGTATGTGACATTTAAACTCGAATGAAGTCAAACTGTCGTCAAACGCGGAGGTCTGCTTTGTGTACCGACACTTCAGATGGGCGACCTCTTAAATGTTACAGAGCAGAAGACAAGAGGAGACGCCGGTCCTGTGCACAGCACGCCGCCTAAAGTACAACACTTCACAATGATTTCACGTGTTTAACAAACGAAAGAAGATCAAAAGACAGCGAGCAGGGGGAGCACCTGATGTCTTTGATGGTGGCTCTCTTCAGAGGGTCCACCTGCAGCATGAGCGTGAGCAGCGAGGCCACGGGGCGAGTCAGGTACTCCGGCATGTAGAAGACGCCTCCTCTGATCTTCTTGAACAGCGTCGGGACGTGTTCGTCATCGAAGGGCAGAGTGCCGCACAGCAGGGCGTACAGGATCACCCCCGAGCTCCAGATGTCCACCTCTGGGCCGGCATAGAGCCTGGCAGAGACAGATTCACACCGAGTTACTCCTGTAGGGGGCACATTTAACGGTTGCACCGTAGTCCACTGATCTACAGGCGGCGGTAAAGCGCCAAGAAATGCAGTGAAGAAGCCTGGACGGCAGCGACGGTATCCCTCACCAGCTCCACCCTTTCGTCCAAATATGGTCAGACCGATGGGTGACGTCACAGTGACCACGCCCACTCCTTCTCTGCAGTATTTGCCGGTAATGCGCGACTTAAAAAGTACTTTGCAAATGTAACACTGAATGTAAACTTCAGTTTGTTTACAAGAAGACAGCTTGGGTTTCCTTCAGTTTGAATACCAAGTTTGAATACCAAAGCCGGTGATGAAACAATTATCCTTCAGACGTGATTATCATCGCAGCCTTGACCTCACACACACACACACACACACACACACCTTCCTGAGATGACCTCTGGAGCAGCATAGTTTGGTGAGCCACAGCTCGTCCGTAGGAACTCCCCGTCTGACATCATGTTGGACAGACCTGTTGGCCCAACACAAGACACATCAAGACCCTTCTGTCTCCACTCCGACAGGACCCCCCCCCCCCCCTATTATCTCATCATTGCTATTGATCCTCTGGTCAATCTGAACATGGCCCCGGAGCGAGGAGGGTGCACGGTGGACACTCGGCTGATATCTTTATCCTCCTGTACAGAACACAAAGCTCATCTAATTGGATGAGCCTCTCTCTCTCTCTGCCAAACACTAAACCCCAGACGCTCTGCCCTCCTTTTATCTTTCATCCCTGTTCCTTTAACACTCTCCCTGTTGCTCTCAGTCAAAACACTGCTGTACACCCCCCCCCCCCCCCCCCCACCACCAACTATTCCTTCCCTATCAGATGACACTGGGCCTCAAGGCTTCCTGCCAGACATGATATGAGACCTGGCCACCCTACGCCAACCCCGCTGTGCACAAGGGCCCTCCGTGTTTTTTGTGAACATATTTCCCTCGTATTGCAACAGCCACGGTCTCTCAACCAAGCGGCAAACAACACGTATAACACGACCGACAACAAAGTGCGATCGGTGAGAAATGAATTCTCATTGACTGAG
>NC_136637.1:28421635-28424792 GCF_949748355.1 Melanostigma gelatinosum
TGAAAAGTATCCGGCGAACTCAGTTAGCCACGTACGTGGCACGGGGCCCTGGATGAGGATTTAGTCTGGTGTGTGTGTGTGTGTGTTGGACCTCCTGGGAGCCCTGTGGGCATGCTCAGTACAGCGCAGTAAACAAACAAGGTAGTAAACAAACAGGAAGGAGTCTGATCCTCGTTCTCCACTTACAGCTTGATGATGTGCGGGTGTCTGAACAGTTTGAGGTTCTGGATCTCTCGCTTGATCTTCCCGACGACATCGAGGCTGCGGATCCTCTGTCTGTTGAGGATCTTCACCGCCACTTTATGGCCCGTCAGCTGATGCTCACCGACTGAAGAAAACCGAAGAATACAGACGTGTAGAAGCAGAGTTCTATGTCGTATGTTCACGGGAAACATACTGAGATAAATTCACAAGAAATGAACACAAATTTACTGGGAAATACTTGAATGTTCGCTCAGATTATAAAGACATTTGTGAGAGAAATGTATCTTAAATGTAAGACTTTATAATCTCGGAGAATATTTCAGGAGTTATTTTGATTTGTGATTTATTTCCTCGTAAATGTACCACTTTAATCTCAGAGAATTTCAGTTTTATTTCTCTGAGATGTATGCCCAATGTCAGAGAATATTAAAGTATTTTAATACCTCATACACATAAGGTGTCCCTCAAACTGCGCGCGCATCATACGGGCTGGTTGAGCCTGGAGTTAAAGGCGCGCAAGGTCACGCAGAGTGCAAACTGAAAAAAGAACCTTTTGATAGCGATGCGATGACGCACCGAGCTATCTATCTGTGTTCATTGAGCATACTGTCCGTTAACGTGAAGATCACACGGTGGGTTTCGGGCAAAGCTGTGCGCGTCAGACGTCCTTTTACGCAACACGGGGGCACCGTTATAAACGGTGATTATGTGACGGCTCACTGACAGCGTGCACGTTCTACAGTCCGTTGAAGGCAGGAGGGGGGGGGGGCGCATACTTCATACTTCATATCTCTCCAACTGACGCACTCAAACTTTTCACGTTCAAATCGGTCCGACACAATAAATCGTCACTTAACTCTTCACTTTCCCGAAGGTTCCCACTCCGAGCGTGTCGCCGAGGATGTAGTGGCCGATCTTCACCCTGCCTTCGTGTTTCGGTTGTTGCCGCTCTGCCATCTTCCTCCGTTAACCGACGGCTGGGCTCGGTGTGTGTGTGTGTGTGTGTGTGTGTGTGTGTGTGTGTGGGTGTGTCTGTGTGTGTGTGGGTGTGTCTGTCTACGGGAGCGCACGGAGGGGCGGGGCACTTCACTTCTGGCACAGCTCGACGCACTGTCGGGTTTTACGGTGAACACTGGCAGAAGAATGTGGCAGATTTCCTGTGGTTGTTTGTATTCATCTGTCGTAAAGCAGCCCGTGCGGTAGCCTATAACCGGGGGTTTCTTCTGCCACCGACCCGGTGTTGCGTGGAGTTTTGCTCCCCGGTCCATGACCTGCTGTCGCCTCCAGCAGGTCACATTCATCCACACAACCAGCCCGACACGCTGTGAGCAGCACACCAAGTTCATGTAGTACATTTACTCAAGTATGCGCCTCACTTACAATGTTCAGGTATTTGTACTCTTTTAAATTTTATACAACTTTATACTTCTACTACATTTTGAATCCAATGTTTTAAATATGTATTTTCTCCACTACATTATTTTTGACAATTTAAGTTATTTGTTACTTTGCACATTTAGATTATTAATCGGAAAAAAAAGAATATATATTCTTTTTTAATTTAGGATTATATGTAGGCTGCTCTGCAGTATATATCGTTACAATTAGCTCCACATTACCAGCTGTAACGTCCACATGAATGCATCAATCATTGATCGATTATATATTATTCTGAAATTGTCCATTCTGCAGAATGAGAGCTTTGACTTTCGGTACTTTAAGTATATCTTGAAGCTAATACTTCTGTACTTTTACTGAAGTAGTCGTGTAGGACTTTTACGCGTATGACATTGTAGTATATTTGTAGTATATATGAGTAAAATGTTTTTTTGAAGTAAAAGTACTTCTTCCACCACTGGCTCTGCCATGTATTATAAGACTGAAAGACAGCGACGATCATTTTACATTGTGGAATGAAATGTTGACAGAAGAGCGATGCATGACGGGGTTTCTGTTCTTTTTCTTTGTTTTGGGTTTTGATCCATTGTTCGTAGCCGAGGCCCTCATATCAGAGGCAGGTGTCCTCTTCATCCAACCGGTCCGTCGGGTCAGTGGCTTCATTCTTATTCTCACAAATAGCTGCGTCCCGTATTGTTTCAGGGCCTTCCTGACTTTATATCACACTGACTAATGTATCTTTATTTAGTGTCGCATCAGTCCCAAAAACAGGTGACAATGTCTTCAAAAGCGTCAAACCGTTGATAATCTTCCATCAACTTTTTTGAACCGACTGAGTTGATACAAATAGGAAGTGGCCTTCATGGATGAGATGAGACGCAAACCAGATTGAAAAGAGTTGTTGATGTTGAACCACTAGAGGGCAGTGTAGGTCCATGTTGAACCACTAGAGGGCAGTGTAGGTCCATGTTGAACCACTAGAGGGCAGTGTAGGTCCATGTTGAACCACTAGAGGGCAGTGTAGGTCCATGTTGAACCACTAGAGGGCAGTGTAGGTCCATGTTGAACCACTAGAGGGCAGTGGAGGTTCATGTTGAACCACTAGAGGGCAGTGTAGGTCCATGTGATCCAGTCTGACTGCAGCCTTGAATCTGTGGAGCTGGTGCACAAACGTCTTCTTATCAAAGTTAGAAATGAAGCATTGGATCCTGTCTCTTCTCTGGTGAGGCTTCATTTCACCGACCAGAGCAACCAAATGACAATTCCCACTTTGAATAAAGTCTGTAGATTAAAGTCCATCAACAGTTTGTTTGTGTCCCCTTTTCCTCTTCAGAAGTCCTCACGAAACATGACTGAAGAAAAATGAATCATACAAATAAAAATGATGAATCATAAACGTGGACATGTTCTTTTTAAAAGATTGAATACAGGCAAAATAATATGCAAAACAACCACAACAGTATGATGTCATGACAATACAACGTCACAAAAACAGAAAAGTAAAGGAAACACTAAAACAAACTAAAATATTAAAAAATATATATATATTTTTTTT